>NW_020620381.1:5309982-5381613 GCF_003573695.1 Papaver somniferum
GGGTCATTTTCTGTGGTAATATGATCAACAGTTTCTCGAGTAACTTGGTTGCATTGCCTCTGTGCTTCGCGATTTGCATTGATAAGAAGAGCTCTTTTGCGATGTTTCAACAGCACGTATCTGGCCTCCGTACCCTCTTTGTATCGCTCAGCCTTAGTCTTCGTGCGAACAAATTCACTGTTCGCCAAAGAAATCTTCTCAGAAAGGTCAGCCACTTGATGCGAAGAAGAACCGTCACCACCCTTGAACATATCTAACTCTTGTCGCGCCTTCTCAAGTTCTTCTTTAAAAGAACTGAGCTCAGCGTTCAATTCTTCTCATTCTTTACGAAGAACAAAAGATAATCAGAAACAAGAAAGATATCTAAAACAAAAACAAACCACAAAAACAAAGAGGGGAATTAAAGAAACCTTCTTTCTGTATAAGTACATAATCTAGAGCCTTTTTGTGCTCTATTCTCCGAATGATATACTTAACATAAGTTACCATATTCTCCTCGACTTCTCCTAAGGATTTCTCAAAATCATCGTCACCTTCGATTTTAAGACGATTTCGAATTTTCTCAAGAATTACACGAAGATCAAGGTTATTCTGCTGACAATCTTGAAGGGCTTTCGCCCCATCTTCAACAGCCTTATTCTTCTCAATCAATAAATCTATCTTTTCTCCCTTCAACTCTTTGACACTCCTTTTAGATCTAGAACATGAGACGTAAGCGATTCTATAATTGCTAAAGATTTCCTAAAATCGAGCCTAAGATTTCCATACGTCTGCTTATAGTTATCAATGTCATCTTCAACAGCATCAGCCAATTCAAAATCTTGCCTAAGGGAATTAAAATGCGCCAGGAGAGCCTCCTTATCTAAGTTTGCGACAATGGCAAGATCAGAAAGGTCGAAGACTTATGCAAGAAATCTCACGACGTTCGACTAACAAAATTGTCCCTAAAAGACTAAAAATAATGCAGGGTGAAAACAGAAAATAAAGTACGAAAACTTACCAAGTAATGGATTATTCTGAGCACGAGCTGACTTCACCAAGTTCGCATTAGCAGAAGATTCCCTTTGAAACCTATCGCGATCCTTCTAAAGCAGAGAAACATTGTTTTGAAGACTTGAAACTTCAGCCTTAAGGGAAGAAATTTAATTAGACTGAGCATGAACCAAATTTGCCACCTTGCGATACTCCTCAATTTGAGTAACCCTGTGACATATTCTGAAGAATAACACAAACAACATTAGGTAAGGCGATGTAATCATCCAAGAAGAAGGGCGCGAAAACGCCAACTCACCAGATAGTCAAGCGCAAGATGTTAATCAAGGGAAACCGTAGATCCAAATTCCCACCCAGACTGAACAGCGCCAGCAGAAGATCGAGGAACAAGATTTAACATCATCTTACGAATAGGAGAAACACTATGATCTGACATAGAAAGGTGAGCAACAGAGGCAATCTTAGAAGTAAAGTCCGCGGCAACACCCTCGAAGGAGGACAAGCCTCCATACTTTGTAGCACCAGAAGATTGGGCGAAACCACTTGTCTCTTGTATATCATCAATGCGAGAGCTCTTCCCTTTATCAACGTCAGCAGCAGAAAATCTCGCAACCGAAGATAGCTTGGCAGGAGCAATAACCCCAGCTGAGGCAGACGACTTTTGGGTAGAACCAGAGATCAAAGGATTCACCACATTGATTAAAGATATATCCTTCGGCTCGCCTCTAGACCTACTCCTACTCTGACTATGCTTACTCACTTTTTCCTTTTGGGTTTATACGAAAAAGGAGATTCTTCTCGCACAAACTCCTCTTCTTCACCCCCGTTATCCTCATCTTCCTCATCCTTTTCTTCTTCGTCCTTAGTCTCTTCATCATCATGGGCAGGCTTAAAGAAAAGGCAAGATACAGTTAGCAAACTGAGGCAATAATGCTCATTTAGGAGAAATAACTACGTCTCACCTTTTTTGAACGCGAAGACTTCTTCCTCTTCTTATCTGCAGCATCCTTTGCATTATTCTCAAGAAAAGTAGCCTCTTTATCCAGCTATCGGTTCAAATAAAGTACAGAATATGAAAGCAAGATCGGACAAACTATGCAGCAAAGAACAGAAAATCATACATACCCCATCCTTCCTATCAGGCCAATTGAACTCCCAAGGGCCATATGATAATGCGTCGTGTCCTACAAGCGACTCATCCGGAGCAGCACGAGGATTCCCGTTTGGATCAAGACCCCATAAAAGAGGACCTTCGACAATGAGGTAATACTTCATCCAGCTGGGATCACTGGAAAGGCGAAGGAAGCTATTAGTCTTACTATGATGATCCACATCCTCCATAAGTTTCTTGCCCTCCTTCAATTTCTCCATACTCAAACGAACACCCCAGCGCGAACCATCTGTGATAACCCAATGCGCGACATATTACTGGAAGAACGAGTCAAAGGTGAAGTCCGCAGGGTCATAAGGCTTCACGTTATCCGCGTAGAGAGATTTTCCCACACCAGTAGCACAAAGCGAAAACTCAAGGATAATGAGAATCACATCACCGCTCAGTTGATATGCAGCACGATTGATCCGTGCGATAATTTGATATAATAAAGGAACCTCGGGATTAAAGAGAGGAAGATGAAGACCATCCTTTAGTAGTCCGAG
The DNA here is from genome assembly GCF_003573695.1 of Papaver somniferum. Taxonomy (NCBI): domain Eukaryota; kingdom Viridiplantae; phylum Streptophyta; class Magnoliopsida; order Ranunculales; family Papaveraceae; genus Papaver; species Papaver somniferum. The sequence continues at coordinate 5,312,632 of NW_020620381.1, forward strand.
AGCGATGGGCATACGATTCGCACCCGAAGTTCCTCCCAAAATCTTCTCCTCACTCAAAGGAACGGCTGGAGATGAACCCTTCGGAGGAATAAGATTGAAACCTTTATCTTTAAGCGTGGTCCAGAAGCTTTTAAAGACATCCACCCACTTCTTAACAGGCTTACGCTATTAACTGCATGGTTAGTATAGGAATGTTAAAAATACAAAATTTGAAGAACAATAGTAATAACGGAAGGAAAAATCACAAAGATCATAATAAAACCATAAAAAACACAATATATGACTAATCGAGGCAATACTAACATCACCGAGAAGATGATAAAGCAACAGTAGCAGGAGCAGACATGTCTTGATCCGCCATAAAGAATAACCAGAAAATGAAGAACTTGAAAGAAGAGAGAAAAGTTTGAAAGGAGAAGAAGATGAACATAGGAAAGAGACGGTGCAAAAATAAAATAATACCTTTCCTTTTATCTTTCTCCTAGATATTTATTTGAAGAAAAGCAGTAAACACTTGAAAAGGAAAAACTATCAACACGTTTGGCAGTTACGTGGAAATTGTGGAAGTATGTCGGGTAAGGAAAAAAAAAATGAAAATTAAGACAGGTCTGACATGAACTTTGACCAAGAATTCTCGCATTATTCCACTTACAGAAGAACAACGCGAGAAGAGGGGAAAATATAGGGGCGGAATATCGCACAAAACATATTTACAACTTCGCTCTAATCTAACAACCTTAAGCACGAAGAGATGATAATTATCAAGAGATAAGGCGAAGAGTAACTACGCTTTAGTGGAGGAGGAACGCGAAGAGAAATTACACGATAAAGACAAGGAGATGACCATCTCGACACAAGAAGCACAAAGGACTAAGCAGCATCGCGACAGATAGAGACAGCTCTCAAAAGTCTGGGGAATAAGACAAACTGGAACAGAATCCGTTAACTAAGATCTTGCACGTGAACTATGGTTGTCTTCTACTGATACATTTTCCTATATAAGGTTTCGAAAATAATAGAGAGAATGAGGGGTTGACAGAGGTGTGTTGAGAGAGAGTTTAGTGTAGATAGATTGATAAATTATCAAGTGAGAAAATAAGCATTAGAACTTAGCTTTCATCTTGTATTTCTCCATTGTTATATACAAACTCATCTTGATCTCTTCTAAGAACACCACTCATTCAATGCAAAGTATTTGTGAAGATCATAGCACCGTTAAAGTGGTGAATAATATCATCAATATTTGGGTTGATTCATATGACTTAAGCTTTGTGATATTATCATTACAACGGGTGTAATTTTGGGATTTTCCGCAACTACAGTCGTTATTAGTTTCAATGTTACCAACTAATTTTTCAAGAGTTTTGTAAAATTCATTTTTGTTATGGTATTTTGCTAATTGGATTTGTAGAAATGTATATGTTATAAATTGTGTACTTTTTAATTAGGTTTTGTAAAATTTAATTGTTATAAATTGTGTTTAATTCTTAGCTAGGTTTTTGAAGTTGTAAATTAGATTTTAAAGGATTAATTTGAATTGGATTCATTAATTTGAGTTTGGTTTCGGCTAATTTTATGTGTCTAGAGATGGATATGTTTGTTGTACATGTAGAAGACCTAATATGTGTATGTAAATTGGGTTAAAACAATAGAGATGGATACATTTGTTGTAGAAAATCTAATTTGAATTATGAATGTACAGTAGAACCTTTGTAAACTAATACTCGCTAAAATAATAATCTCGCTAAATAATAAAATTTCTTAGTCCTTTCTTGGGCTTGTAATGCTAAAATAATAATTTTGATAATGTAATAATTTAATACGTTTTAATAATCTCACTTAAGTATTTATAGGTCCCAAATGTTATATCAATTAATAATAACTAATAAGAAAATTGATTTTTTTTCAGACTTATCAAACTTTAGGAAAATATGAATCAATAGTTGCTTGTTTTCCTTTGAAGTTCAAATCTAATTGTATTTCATCCCTAATAGTTCATAATGCACTCATAAGACCCGGAGTTGCATTATTATATTGCAACCAAAACCGTTGCAGTCAATAGTAGAATACTTCAAATTCCAAATCGTTCAAATTAAATGAATATTAATAATTTAATATCTCTTTAAATTAATAAAATTTAGTGGTCCCAAGGCTATTAAATTATAGAGGTTTAACTGTAGAAGAATTTATGGAACTATGTATGTTTATGGAATTATATTATATTGTTAATTATTTGATTACTGTTAGACTTTGTTATAGATAAAATTTTAATTTTGTTGGATTGAATAGAGTCGATTACTCGATTTAGAGCCAGCTTTTTAAATCGTAAATTAATTCATGACTCATTTTTTCATTTTCAAGAATCGAATCATATGTTGAATCATGAATGGTTGATTCACTATCAATTTTAATATATATATATACTTGTCATGATATTTAGTCGATGTAATGTAATTTAGGATGAAAATAATCTATTTTAACACAACTATTACGGAGTGTAACATGATTTTGTAATTAAAATTATTATATAATTCAAAATGTGTGAATTATAATAAAAGCGCCCACACGGCTCAGTGGATTGGAGGACTATAACGGTATATGTCTCAGGGTCAAAACCCCCCGCTCACAATCGTTGACCGAAACGAGAATCTTATAGTTTATAAGAGATTCGATTCTCTTTTCCGATTCTACTTGTTTTCTAAAATATTGGCACGACTCGTACAAGTGTACAAGTTTTAAAACCCTTATTTAGAGGAGTACTCTTTTAACTTGGGAATTAGTATATATTTTGAATTTATTAATGTCCGTAGATCTAGAGTGAAGCACTCCCTCATGGTTTTTATTCATCTACCTCATTTTTTAGGTTTAGGTTGTGAAACTTGAAAATTCCTTAATGTATGATTTCTCTTTTAGTGTTGAAATTTGTATTTTCGTGGATTTATGAATGTTCGTAGAGTTTATCATTTACAAAGATAAATAACCGAGATACGGCAAGATTCGATCGTCGAAAGAAGACTTGAAGAAACCTAAAGTTCAGGGCGACCCTGACTTTTTAGTGGCCCAAAGCAAATTATTATTTTGTGGCCTACCAGGTGTGAGTTAAATGGATCGAAATTTCTAAAAATCGTAATCCAAAAGATCAAAATGTTTGCATAAAATTTTGATATTGTGCATGAAGTCTTTAATTATATAAAAACTAGATAATTTAATTTAGTATATTTGACCTTAATTGATGCTCCCTTTATTTCTAAAAAAAAATGTTATTTTTCTTTTCTAATTTGGCATATTTTTAGGCCAAAATAAAAAGGTGCAGTAACACTTTTTTAGGAACAGACGTTGTATACAATTAAATCTTAATATACAAGGGATGTGTCTATAGTTTTTAGTTGTCTATGGATGTGTCTATAGTTTTCATCCGTTCATCGCTTAGGTTTTAAGATATGAGAAAAATAAACAAAAACAAAACTAACTAATCATTATCAAGAAAATAAAATGGCTTCGTCTTTTCATTCTTAGATTTACTACTCCCTCCGTTCCATTTTACTTGATATTTTAGGGTTTTTTTTATGTTCCAAAATAGATGAGTGTTTAGATATTTTTCCTAAACTCTCACTAATTTGTCCTTGTTTTGGAATCATACCATACCATTAATTTTCATTGAAATCAGTAAATGGATAATTAATCTAATTTTTAAATCCATTTCATGGAGGATAAATACTCTAATCTAATTTTTAAATCCATTTCATAGAGGAAAAATACTCTATCCCAAGTTTATAACGGGATCCGTAATTTACACTAAATATAGAAACTAAAAACTAGGTATTTTAAATTTTTAGGAAGCTATAAATATGAGTAGATTTGAAAAAAAAAATTATTCTCTATATTATTTCTTAATCTGCATGAAAAACTCTACAACGTCAAGTAAAATGGAACTGAGGGAAAACAACTAAATCATTTACTCAAAATTGGTTGTTTATTAAGACATGTTCGGAATAGTGAATATATTTGTGAGATATGCAAATTTAGTTACTTGTCCGTTATAGAATTCATTGTTATTGATGTGGCCTAGTTAAATGCTCATCTTCTAATAAAACAAAATAAATTTTTGTGGCCCTTTGGTGGCCTTAAGCAAGCACCCCTTTGATCTTTACGGTTCTGCTAAAGTTGTTGCGGAACCTGATATAGTCCCTATGAAAGTCTATGTTTTCGGGTTAGGTAAGTACCATCTAATAGAAGATGGTAAGGAACACATATTGACGAATATTACATATATATATATATATATGATCAAATTTTCAGTTATTATCATTGTGGTTCCCTCGTTTCAGTCATTAGGAATTACAAGGACATTACATAGCATAGTCCTAGATTTCAATACACAAAATTAGTTAAAAAGGCCAAAATCAACAATTCCTGGATGAAATGGACAGTTAGATTTTGATACTGTTTAAATGGATAAAAATGTAAAAATAGGCAGGATGTAACCAGTTTTATCGTGCCCATTTTCAAATATTTTTTCTTATTTTTAATTTACATAGGATGTATCCAGTTTCATCCTTGCTATTTTTTAAATTTAAGCTTACTATTATTTTTTTTGGCTATTTTACTTAAACTATTTTTTACTCGTCCATTTGAACCGTGATTTAAAAATATTTGGACAAATGACCCATTTTACGATTTCAATAAGATAATTAAAAGAGTAGGATAGCAAAGTTTTTTTTGACAGAGGAGAATCTTGTTATTTTGACCCCTCCGGCGAAAAAACATATCCGGATTCCGGTTCTTTGTTTTGACCCCTCGGGCGAAACATCTTCCCTACGTCACTGTCAAACGCACTTTCCTTTTTCACTGACCGTACCTTATCTGCAGTCATTTTTTGAAATTTGAAAACCAATTTCCCTTTCCCGCTTATAATCCCCAAATTCGTTCCGTCTTCTAAAAAAAATCAAATCCCACTCTCAAACTCTAACCTGGTAGTCGATTCGACTATGCTAACACGATCATCTACGGTTTCAAACTCAGAAACCCTAATTTCTCTCTTCATCTCATGATCTAGGGTTTCAATTTCTTGATTCCTTCACCAATTTCACTGTAGTAGAAGAAAACCAGAGAAGAAGAATGTATATCAAGGAGATATGTTTAGAAGGGTTTAAATCATATGCGACTAGAACAGTTGTGGCTGGATTTGATCCATTTTTCAATGCAATTACGGGTTTAAACGGTTCTGGGAAATCAAATATTCTCGATTCGATCTGTTTTGTACTTGGAATCACGAATTTGCAACAAGTACGGGCTTCCAATCTTCAGGAATTGGTGTATAAACAAGGTCAAGCTGGAATTACTAAAGCTACTGTTTCAGTTGTTTTTCAGAATTCGGATACGAATCGAAGCCCTCTCGGTTACGAATATCATTCAGAAATCACTGTAACCAGACAGGTATAGATATATGTGTGTTCATTTCTCACAATTTTGAATTTCGGACACGAAACCCTAATTTTGTGTGTGTTTTGGGGTATAATTATGATTTTAGTGTTGATATTTATGCCAATTTGGTCAATTGGGGCAATTAAAACCTAGTACATTAATGGATTTCGCTTTCTTAACTGTTTGCACTGCGACATGGTGGAATTATATGCATTGACGACGTATTTGTAGATTCCGGTTATTGTTCAAATAGCAGGACCTGAAATTTCCATTTGTGTACTTTCAAATGCACCTCAGGACTGGTATTTTAGAGTTAGAAGTGGTGCAAAAGTTGGGGGATATTTCATTCTTGATGATATTAGGGTCTTTTGTTGATGTCATTATTGATGTCGGTCATGTGAGCTTAGATTCATTACTGTATCCATTGATCCGTTTTACGTATTTGTAGATTCGGATATATACTTGTAAACAATTTGAGTTTACATAAACTATAATAACAGCATAGACCTTATCGTCGTTATGTGAATTTGGTACGAGTTTCCGTTCTGTTGAGATAATTGATATAACAGGTCTTTATTGTTATGTTTAGATTGTGTTTGGCGGAAGAAACAAGTACCTTATCAATGGACGTGTTGCACAACCTAAGCAAGTTCAGAATCTATTTCATTCCGTGCAGCTCAATGTTAACAATCCGCATTTCTTAATTATGCAAGGGCGCATCACTAAGGTTTTAAACATGAAACCTCCTGAGATTTTATCTATGCTTGAAGAGGCTGCTGGAACAAGAATGTACGAGACCAAGAAGGAGGATGCCTTAAAGACACTTGAGAAGAAGCAAAGCAAAGTTGACGAGATTAACAGGCTTCTTAACTGTGAAATACTGCCTGCTTTAGAGAAGCTGAGGAAAGAAAAGCGTCAATACATGGAGTGGGCTAATAGTAATGCTGAACTAGACAGGCTTAGAAGGTTTTGTGTTGCTTTTGATTTTGTTCAGGCAGAGCGGATAAGGGATAGTGCTCTCAATGGGGTGGAGCAAATTTCGGCCAACATAGCTCAGATTGACACTGATGCAAGAAGTATGAAGCTGAATATTCAGGATATGGAGACGAATATATCAAATTTGACTGCTGAAAAAGATGCTATCTTGGGTGGTGAGGTAAAAACTTTGTCAGAAAAGGTGGATATTTTGTCCTGTGACCTGGTGAAGGCAACAACTGTGTTGAAAAATCAAGAGGATTCCCTTGGTGCAGAAAAAAGGAACGCCGAAAAGGTAACTTAGATGTTTTTTTGCTCCTAAAATTCTCTGAATTTCTTGCAATCCATCTATTCCTTCATATCGGGGAGTTACTTCGTATGATTCTGATTTAGTTTGGTGCCTACTTGTTGATGTTTTTCCAGCATGCAAAAAGTATTGAAGATATTAAAAGATCTATTGAGGTAATGGATTCCGCAGTTAGAAAGGCTGAAGATGGAGCTGCAGATCTCAAAAAGAGATTTAGTGACCTCTCTAAGAATTTGGAAGACTATGAAAAGGAGTACCAGGTAAGCATATGAATATACACTGCTCTGTGTCAAGAGATTTTGTAGGTGCATGACATTTAATTGCAGACCGAGCTTTTCATCCTAAGAAATCAAGTCTCCTGTTGACAGGGTGTACTAGCTGGTAAGAGCAGTGGGAATGAGGATAAATGCATGGAAGAGCAATTAGCTGATGCTAAAGCTGCTGTTGGTACAGCTGAAACCGAATTGAAACAGCTGAAAACAAAAATTAGTCACTGTGAGAAGGAGCTGGTTGAGAAAAGGCAGCAGTTGATGTCAAAGGGTGCAGAAGCTGTTGCTGTAGAGAATGAACTGCATAACTATAGGTCGGATTTGGAGAAAATTGAGATGGCTCTGGAATCTGTTACCTACAATGAGGGTCAAATGGAAGCTTTGCAAAAGGTATGGATCTTAACTGTATGGCTCAGACCAAATTTAAAGTTATTGTTCAAATAGTAGTACCTGAACTTTACATTTATGTGCCATCAAATGCACCTCAGGACCGGAAGTTAGAATTAGAAGTGGTGCAAAAGTTGAGGGATGAGACTCAACTTCTGTCAGGTCAATCAGCAAGAGCTCAGTTCACATACCGCGACCCAGTGAAGGATTTTGACAGGTCAAAGGTAAAGGGCATGGTTGCAAAGCTTGTTAAAGTGAAGGATAGTTCCACATTGACTGCTTTGGAGGTAAGATATTTAATAGTCGTCAGTGTTTTGTTTTATTATGTAGTCTATTTTCATGGACTTACCAATACAGAGACTTGTCGAATTTCATGCTGCATTACCTATGCAGGTTACAGCAGGAGGCAAATTATATAATGTTGTTGTAGACAATGAAGATATAGGAGCACAGCTAATCGAGAAAGGTGGGCTTCGAAACAGAGTAACCATTGTACCGCTGAACAAAATCCAACACAATGTTCTTCACGCAGATGTTCAACAGGATGCTGTGACAATAGTTAGTAACAGAAACTTCTTTCCACATACCCTTTGCTTCTTTGTACTTGATAAAATTAGAAAACATGTCCTTTTTCCAGGTTGGTGATGGGAATGGAGAAATTGCACTGTCTTCGGTTGTATATGATGAGGAAGTAAAGGTACAAAATCTGTTGCTATATTTGGGTTATGTTATTAGATCTAGTTTGTTATAGTAATGATTGATTTTTGATTGCAGGCTGCAGTAGAACATGTGTTCGGTTCAACCTTTATTTGTAGAACTAGTGATGCTGCGAAGGAGGTATACCCTTCACCCATGGATTTATATTTGCATTCATGGCCTCCCATGGGGTCACTAGTTTAAAATTGCTAGTTTGCTACTATGACTTATCACATACCATTATGTTGTTTAAAAGTACCTGTACATATGTTTTGTGGTCCACAAGTAATGACTGTAAACATCCATAACTAAATATTGAACTTGTCGTGCATAATTATTACTCAGACAGACATTGTCTCAAAATAAACAGCTCTCAGCAGAGGTTCAGTACGTAACAAGACTTTGCACACCTTTTGATTTGATATTTCTATCACAATTTTGTGTAGGTGACTGAGAAATGTAAAATTTCATGTGTTACTCTTCAAGGCGATAAATTTCGGCAAAATGGTCTTGTGACCGGTGGTCACCGCAAGTGGGTAGCTTCTCTACTTGCACATTATCGCTTTTTCTTCCTTTTCCTTGGATTTTTGGTTTTCCTTTACAGCTATGTTTTCTAACTTCACCTCTTATGTTTGTAGGCAAGATCAGGAACTGCTAAGGATTCTTCATGCCTTAGCAGAAGCAGAATCAAAGCTTTCGTTTCATGAGAAGAGACTTTTGGATATCGAAAACAAGGTCGATATTCTTTCTTCCTACATTTTCTTCTCATGGAGTCTGACAACTCTATATGTAAACCCAGAGTTCTCATGAACCTTTTAATCAGTGCCTTGTATACAATTCTAATGCCTAGATACATCCATGAGTTTCGTAGCCCATTTTGTCATTATCATAGTTTTTCGCTTTAATTTTGTTTTTCTAAATTATCAACATTACATGGTTTGGCATTCGTGAAAACTCAGAGATTCTCAAATTGCAAGGGCCTATCACTTTACAAGTAGTTCTGCACTTCAATTGTTAATCCTGTGTTTTTCGTATACATAAGTGTTGTTTTTCACTAAGATAGTAGTTAGCTTCCAAATGTCCTGTTCTTTTCTAGTGAGGGGTGTTAGTATGCAGTGTAAAGCTATAAAAATAGTTTGTTTGTCTTTTCACAATTTCTGTTCCTGGCTGCAGATTTCCCAGCTACAACCTCTACAGAAGAAGTTCATGGACCTTAAATCTCAGTTGGAACTGAAGACTTATGAACTTTCACTTTTTCAAAGCAGAGCTGAGCAGAATGAGCATCACAAGGTTCTCATTAAATTTTGACTCATTAAGAAAAATTAGTTCAGTTTAATACTTTTAATTGACATAATCCTGAATCTTTATCGATTCACATTTGTAATGTAGCTAGCTGAATTAGTAAAAAAGATTGAGCAGGAGCTTGATGAAGCAAAGCACAGCATAAAAAAGAAACAACTTCTGTATGACCAGTGTGTATCAACTGTGTCATCGCTGGGAAACTCTATCAAGGAACATACTAATAAGCGGGAGAGCAGACTAAATGAGTTGGACAAAAAGATCAAGGAAACAAAACTTCTGATGCAGTCTTCTTCCAAGGATCTCAAGGTAAATCGTGGAAATGGCGGTCTGCGTTTCAATTTATTTACTTTACTGAACTTCGTCCTATGTTCAATGACTTAACATTATCGGACCATTGGTGTGAATGTATCATTTTCTGTTCTGTTCATGCATTACTACTTTACTGAACTTCATCCTATGGTTTACCTTCTTCTGTTCATGCATTATGGTAGGAATATGAAAATGAGAGAGAACGGCTTATTATGGAAAAAGAAGCTGTTATTCAAGAGCATGCCTCACTGGAAAGTCAATTAGCTGATCTAGAGACTCAGATTAGCAGCCTCGCAGTTGATGTAGATGGACATAGAGCCAAGGTATGTCATGGCGTGTTTTAGCTAGGTAGTTCCATGGAGCTCAAAGGTTTACCACTTCTGTTTCCCTCATGCAGGTCAGTTCCATCAATCATGACCTCGATCAAGCTCAATCTGAACTCGGTTTAGTAGGTACGAAGATGAGAGAGTGCGACTCTCAAATTAGCGGCCTAGTGAAAGAGCAGCAGAATCTTCAGCATAAACTTTCTGAGGCAAATCTGGAGAGAAAGAAAATGGAAAATGAGGTTCTGTGTTGCCATGTATTGCATCTCATAGGAACTACTTAATAATTTTATTGATATTTAATTTTCTGCTATAGATGAAAAGGATGGAGATAGAACAGAAAGATTGTTCTTTGAAGGTTACTAAGCTCTTAGAGAAGCATAGCTGGATTGCTGCTGAGAAACAACTTTTCGGAAAAAGTGGGACCGATTATGATTTCTCTTCTTGCAACCCTCACAAATCAAGGGAGCAATTGGAAAAACTCCAAGCTGACCAATCAAAGTACACGCTTTCATTTAATTTTGTTTCTTATCAACTTCTTCTTCCTTGAAGTATCAGTTCTCCTCACATTGGCTGAGTTTATGGAGTGTTATGATAATAGAATTGTTTGCCTGATCTTCTGCATAAGCTGAAGGTTGTTTTTTGAAGGCAGCCTGGAGAAGAGAGTCAATAAGAAAGTCATCGCATTGTCTGAGAAAGCAGAAGATGAGTACAATGACCTAGTAGCCAAGAAAACCATCATTGAGGTTTGTTGTTGCCTCTTTCAAAATCTTGATATAGCGCCTTAATTTTATGCCATGATACTCGTGCTTTCTGCACTGATTTTTATTTTATACTGCATTTTTTTTCAGAATGATAAATTGAAAATCAAGATGGTTATTCAAGAGCTAGATGAGAAGAAAAAGGAGACACTCAAAGTTACATGGGTTAAAGTTACCAAGTAAGTTTGCAGTTTTTTAGTTCAAATGATATCTTCTGCTGCACATACTCAAATATTGATGTGACCGGTTCTGAGTTTCACACCGAGCTTTTTACAGGGATTTTGGATCCATCTTCTCTACCTTGTTACCTGGCACCATGGCTAAGCTGGAGCCTCCAGAAGGATGTAATTTCTTAGATGGCCTTGAGGTTCGTGTTGCATTCGGAAGCGTGTGGAAACAGTCCCTGTCCGAGCTTAGTGGAGGGCAACGATCTCTTCTTGCCCTTTCTCTCATTTTGGCATTGCTTCTCTTCAAACCAGCACCTCTCTATATTCTTGATGAGGTACAGTACTTCAGTAACATCTCCATTTCAGTACCCAGCTTCACCCAGCTAGTGTAAAGACAAGCTGTTGCTCAACATAACGGCCTAGAAATGATTTTGCGAGTAATTTTGCCTTGTTGGGGATGTGACAGACACCGAAAGATATTTATCCTTCTCTTTGTATGGATACTGATTTTCTCTAATTATAGGTTGATGCTGCGCTTGATCTCAGCCATACCCAGAACATTGGAAAGATGATAAAAAGTCATTTCCCGCATTCCCAGGTTTGACAAATCTTACTGTTTCATGCGTGTTTTTCATGGTAATTGTTTGGTTTTTAACCTTCTTAATCTATTTGTTTTCGTTGCAGTTCATTGTTGTATCCTTGAAAGAAGGGATGTTCAACAATGCAAATGTCATTTTCCGTACAAAATTCGTCGATGGTGTGTCCACAGTTCAGAGAACTGTTGCTCCAAAGCAGAAGTGATTCGTTCATCTTCTGGCAAATTTCACCATAACCTGGTTTCAACTCTGTTATATAATGTAATATCCTCTTCTTTTGTTTAGCACAGGACTACAATCTTGTATATAATATATATCATGTAATGTAATTTCTGGACAACTTGTGTAAAGATATTGAACTGGCATAGAACTTCTATATATATATATATAAATTTATCTGAGTACAAAATGCGGCTGTACAATTACACCGACTTAAATTGTAAATTACTAGTAATTTTACAACCAAAAACTTCACTATCAATCCTGGATAAAGAAGTGTAGGCCGATCAGATGCATCTACGCCAAAAAAATATTTAAGGCACGTCTAGTCCCTTGTATTTTGCATAAGTTCGAACCACTGAAACAAAAGACAGAAGACATACATGGTTAGACGAAGTCGTAATTGAAATATTTCTCAAACAAAAAAGGAAAAGAAAGGTGAAAAAGAACACTTCGGTAAAATAAAGAGTGCAGGGACTTACCTGTCTAATCAGATCAGCAAGAGTACTGGGAAGGGCTGCCATGTTCTCCAAAACAATGTAGAATGGGAAGGGAAACAAATCCAGATACTTTGTGATAGTGCAGTTCATTTCCTTATCAAATGAAGCTGCAGTCGAGTCAAAAATAGATTCTTCTGCGCTGTCTATTATCAAAAATGCAACCATTCTTTTCTTGTTCAAAATATCTCTTACACGCCGCTTTAGTGTCTCCTGTTCACTTAACCGACCATCCGATATGATTAAGATGAGTTGTTGGAGAGGGTTCTGACCAGATGGAAGTCGCGAATTAGCCACTGCTGCGTCCAGCTTGTTGTTCAGGAACTTCAAAAGATCCACAACTGGTCCATCTTTAAAGGTGTTTTCTTGCTTGAACGTCAAGTTCGAAATCATCTGGATACCACTTTCTCCAGTAAATGGCTGATCAAAGTCGTGGAGTAACTTTATGTTGCCCATCTTGCCAAAGCTTGCAACAGCCAACTGCCCCACATCCAGTTGTGACATGGCACGGCATACTGTAACCAAAGCTTCAATTGCAGCATTACCACAATTGCTCTCGGCCATACTCCTGGAGTCATCAACTGCAATTATCACTTGGTAATCACGCTTGTTGGGCCGTGTGCGCCTTAACCAGATCTTATCTTTACGATAATGGCTTGCTATGTACGGAATTACCTGCATTCGCAAGCAAACATATACATTGATTTAAGACTTAAGGATAATCTTACACCCTAAAAATAAAATAGAAATAGAGTAAATAAATTCGTCCTGAAAGTTATTTTCGCAGTGTGCTTACCTTCTTCATGTTAATCCGCTTTCCAGTCTTGTAGTCTCCTTGGAGCTTGCTGGCTACAGAAGGTTCCATGACTAAACGTAGTTGCTCAGCCAACTCCTGTGAAAGCCTTGTCGTGCTTAGCTCATATTCCCTCCACAGTTTAGAGGCGTTCTCCCTGGTACCACCAGATACTTCATCAAGGGCGTTCACTTTTCCCAAGTCTTCATCATCATCAACTCTTAGGTTACTGATTTGCAACACGCTCTCATTAAAAGACTTATTAACGGAGACCACATCCCTTGGCATATTACTACGATCATCATCATCACGTTTAGGTGATCCAACCTCCTCGGCCACATCACTGTCAAGCATTGGTTTTTCTCTTCTCTCGTCAATTTTCTGTTTAGGCGCGGAACCAATATAATTTTGAACAGGCTGTATCTCCGATTCCTGTTCCTCAACCTCCATTTCTTCAACTGTTTTAGTATGATCTTCACCTTCACCTCCCTCGGGTTCATTTCCCTTGATATTCTTGTCCATCTGATCAGATGTAGCTGGTCCTAATGCCTGAGAAGTTCCTCTTTCTGGCTCAGAAACAAACCCATATTCGTCAGCATTATCATCCTCCATATCATTGGTCCCCTCTTTTCCATCCTTCTCCTCTGAATCAACAGATACCTTTACTCTTTCTTTCCATTCTTCCATTGTATCCGCAACACTGCGGTAAGGGTTTGGATTTGTTCTTTGAGAAGATGACTTATCAGGTTCATTCGTCTTTGACTGAGGAGTTGGTTGATCATCTGTTAACTTCCCACCATCTGATGAATCAGGCACTGTAATCTCCATCTGTGGAGCATCACTAGAAGGCATACTTCTTGAAGGAGCAAGACCATTCTGCATATCACTACTGTTAGCCCACTGCTCCTCTGGCGCAACATTGCTTGAATCCAATGCCTGTGTGTTTCCATTCATTCGTGTTGCAGAATCGTGATTGGGCACTTGATCCCTATTCACATCAGGCATTTTTTGTACACCAGAAGGTTTACTTGGCTCAGTTACATCAATTTCTGTGCTTCCATCATGATCCATATCATCAGTGTCAACAGTTTTACTCCCTTCTTCAGTTTCTTCCTCCATGACATCTTCTTCGTCGACTGGATTCCCTTTTCCATCTTCATCACCCACATCCTCTCCACTCTCATCATTTTCTCCATCAGGATTTGTATCATCTTCCATGGGATCAGAAACATCCTGTCCATCCAGGTTCATATCTTCCTCAGGCCCTTGATTCTCCTTCTCACTAGTGGGCTGTATTCCCGAGGGTTCCTCGTAAGAATCTTCTTTATCCATCACGGTATCCACCGTATCGTCACCTTCTTCGGGATCATCATTTTCAGCTTCGCCGTCATTCTTCTGCTTATCGGACTCCTCGGCATTCGTATTCTCGGTGTCATCTGCAGCAGCATCATCTTCCTTGGCTCTTAATTCCCTGGTATCCGAACCTGAATCTTTCACAGGAGATCCTGTCTCATATTTTTCCTGTTTGTTATCTTGATTACCTTTATCATCTTTATCCCCAAGAGTTTCATCAGCTACTTCACCACTATCTCCAATTTCTCCCATGGCCTTATCAGGTTCTTCTTCGTCATTGTCATCCTCTTTGTCATCTTCTTCAGAGTCCGGATTAACGTCACAGGTAACTCCCTTGAAATCATCTCCCATCTCTATCCCTTCGTCATTGTTATTCTGGAGATTGTTCGAGTCATCTTGTCCCTCATCCTGTAGAAGAACAGAGGAAAACAAACCAATAAATCAAAAGAGCCCCACCACAAAATATAACAAATTTGAGCCGACCCAATAAATACGAACAAGCTGAAATGATGAAATCTAGATGCTATTAACAATATTATTACCTTGTTTTGAGTCCCATTAACTTGATCTTCATTGGTTATTTGTTCACTCACATCCTTCTCACCTTCACCGTCACCCAAACCAATTCCAGGTGTCTCTTTAGATTTATCTCCACTTTCATCTTCTCCTCCAGGTGGAATACCAAACCCTTTGGAATATAGGGAAGCAAAAACGTTCGCTAGCGTGTGAGTCATTTCTGCCACCTGCCATATAAAGAAATTCTACGATTTAGAAACCCGCAGAATTAGGTTAGGAAAATATTATCAGACTAAGAGACAGGGAATAGTATTTACTGTTCGGTGCATGGCTAAGAACTCGAGTAAGATTCCATCACCAAATGTCAGGAGTAGATTAATCAACACATGAAGCTGCCTTAAATTTGCCTGCACTTGAGAGCATACACTTGGCTTTTTCTCCCCAGCATTGTCTATAAGTTCAGCCTGTAAAGAACACGTCAATTCAAGTAAGAATATACCGGAAACTTCGCACATGGAGTTGATTATACATAAGAAAGAGTTGTGATAAAGGTAAAGTGATAGATTAAAATACGTACACCGAGTTTGATCGTTTCACCAAGCTTTTCGCATATAAGATCCAATCGTAGATTCACCATGGATGACTCGAATAAAACTCTCCACAAAGTGATGTTTCCATGTGGCGAGTCTTCAGAGAGAATAGAACCGCTAACTGAACCTAGCTTCTCAACTGCCTCATTAATCAGCTCCAAAGTTCTCTTGACAGACTCAGCAAATGCAGATTCAAGGTTGGTAATGGCCTCCAAAGAACCACCATCATCGATACACATCAACTGGTTCTCAGGATTTACACTGGAATGATATTCTTCCATTATCAAATTGCCCTGCAAAAAAAGATGTATTTTTATCTTTGAATTTCTTTTAAAACGTTGGTTGGTAAGATAAAAAGATAGCCTGACATAATAGCTCCTAAGCCACATACAAAAGATAAATTCATGCATACCTTGTTAAGAACATCTTCAAAACGGCCAAGTAGCGTCTGTGTAACAGACTTTCTACCACCATCTTGCTCCTTTAGAACCTGTATATCCTTCTGAACAACATTTAATTCTTTAAAATTTTGCAAAACCAACTGCTCCATGTGTTTCGAGACTATAAAGGGAGTGTCGCAAGATTCTGGTGTCGTCACTGTCCGATTACCACTGAGAAGATACTGGTCCAATGATTCCTATAAAAATGAATGTTAAAATTGATTAAGACAAATGTTAAATTCTTCATAATTACACATACTAGCACGGGATAAAAGGTGAAATAGTACCTTTGATTGCTTAAAACCTGACATAAACCTCTCAATGACAACAAGAATCTTGTGGGATTCAACCTTGACAATTGAGCAACCATTCAAATGGGAGTCCTCAACTTTTCTCAACAACAGAGACGATTCACGTGACATGGTGTACAGACTATCAAATAAATGCTGAAAAGTTCAAAGAAATATATAATACTATCAGAAACAGCCCTGCTAAAACAAGGGAAAGATAACCAAAAACAAGATACACTAATTTGTTTCGACAGATAAAGACTCACCTTCTGTTGCCACATGCACTTGTAAGTGGCACTCTGGTAAAGGGCAAGGAAACACTCAGTAGCTCCATTAGAGACAACATTGTGATGATCCTTGTGTAAATCATTCAAGCAAGCTGTACATTTTCTCAACTGTTTCAAATGCTTAGCAAAATCATAAGCAAAAAACCGCTGTTCCTGTTGAATCATGATGAGGTGATCTAGGAAAGAGGCTGATCTTCCAACCTGTGAGATAAAAAGACAGAGAACACAGGATGAGAACTGGTATAATCCAAAACACAAAGTATACCATTTTGTGTGGTGGAACTTACCTGCTCTAGGCTGAAATCCTTGTGGAAATTTAAACAAATTTGACGTACAAGCTGCACCATTGACAAGCTTTTGTAGTAGTATTTGTTTGCTGTTTCCCAATTTGAATTAGAAGCTAAATTTGAGAGCAAGTGCGCAACATCATATGATGGCTGGAGAGACCAGCTGTTTGGGTGGTTAGCATTGAGCTCAGCATCCTGTGAAGAAGCCCAGTATTTACGCATTAGAAGATAGAAATATATGTAGACACTAAGGTAGAGATCAAGATATGGAGTTATGGATAAAACTTTATGTAGACATACCTCAGACAAAACAGACTTGTGCCGTGATAGCCCACAATTCTCTAATAACTTAAGAAAATCAGAAAGTGCCCTCCTCTTTCCAAAATTCTTGGTTTCATCCTTCCAGAGATCTGCACAAGCTGTTGCAGTTTCGCAAATATCTTCTAGTGATAGCCATAAATTCTTCGCTTGTTTTCGGTCTACAATAAACCCAAGTGTTTTTCCCGGATACAAGCTTTTAAAAGCAGAACGAACTTCTTCTCCCCATTCGTCTAGCCTGCATCAAAGGAGAAAACCAACAATTCAATTCAACAGGCCCTTAACCAAATTACCTTTTTTTTAATTGGGGGATAAATTAGAAAACTAGGTTTTTAAAATCAAAATCTCGGTTTAGGATATGATTAAAACAATTTTCAATTTTCGCCAAGAACAAGGAGAACACCTGAAGGAACAAAAATATTAAAATTCAAAGAAAACTTCAACAAGATAAATTGGGACCTTTTTTCGAATTTGAACAGTTCCATGTCCATGGAAACTGGCACCACCATTCCCACACTGGTATCAGAGTTTGTGTTTGAGTTCTTCGGTCCTAACATAGATGGAATCTTGATCCCTTTCCTAGCTACTTCCTGGTTAATGATAACCATTACTGGTTGTTGCAGCAAAATCTGCACAAAAGAGTAAATTAGCCACATTTCCTTATTTCCTTCAGTAAGTAAACCGCCATCAGGGACACTGTTAATTTATACAAAAAGAAGGAACATATCAAGCTAGGAAAAAAGCGGCAGATTACACTTACATTGAATTTCTGGATTATCCTCTTGGTTTTCAGGCGAATTCTTTTGGAGGTCTCTATTGATACATGCTCCCATTTACAAAGCTTCAAATGTTCTTTCAAATCACCCACAATGTTTTTTCTATGAGTTTCTATGTGTTCATGAACCCTGAAAAATGATTTATAGTGGTAAGATAATTTGATCTTTGAGAAAAAAAACTCAGCATATCCCATTACACGTGAAACACTGAAGAAGGAAAACTTACAATGGCAAGAATTGCATATAATAGCCGAAAACGTTGTACAAAATCTTCAGATTTTCCGACAACAAAGGACTGCATCACGATTAAAAGTGAGTCAGAATCTAATGGTAACAGTAAAAAATAAGTTACACTAGGGAACAAATAGTCATCTCAAACTATATACGAAATGATTAAATTCTAACCTAAGTCAGAATAAACCAAGGTCAAAACACATAAAACATAGCAGAAGGAGCTGTGTCAGCTTTTGCACGCCATACCTTGGATCTAACTTTAAGTGAATACCACAATCAATCTGGCCATGGAAAGCAAGAAGAAGCTGAAGGCGCATCTTAAATTCCCCGACGCTTGAAGTCTGAATAAGTTCTTCTAAGCTGCAGATTTCATTCAATTTAAGCACATATCAAACTTATATATTTCCAACTGGCTATGCAAGTATTTATTGAAACCTGCATTATTCATTCTGTAACTGAAAATGCACAATACACGATAACAAATGGTAGCACACGTACCTATGAATTGTAGATAGACTATCTACAGAAGCATCGGATGTTTGGACACGATGAAGAACACAGTATAATGGAATCCATAACTGTAAAAATGAAAATAGGATAAGTTAAGTCTTTATTGGTCTTTTCTTGTTGTTCTTCGGGAATGAAAATGCCAGAATCTACCTTTCCAGAATTCATCTCATACTGTTCCTGAACTGCATCAAGCAAAGCTGGCCAAGAATCAAGCTCCATCTTCTGCCATGAAGATGCCACTGCACGAATTGGCTGGAGTTGAACTGTAAAAAGCAATTAAGATCTTACTTCTTTTTTCAAAGAAAGAAAATGAACTAACTTGACAAAGATATATCCTTTTCTCTAATGAGACAGTTGCTTACTGGAGAGCGAGAATTTTGGTGCGTTCTCCTCCAACATCTGGCCATTACTGAGTAAAAATTGTAATGCTGCAAGGGACTATGAAAAGAAACAATGGAAACACACACAAATTATTGTCCGTCCATTATCATTTGATTATCTGTTATAATCGAACAGCGGAAACAGCCTGGGAGAAGCTGGCATACGAGTCAGGTAGAATATACCTTAGCCAGAGGAGTACTCAGTGGTATAGCCAACAACATCTCAGTAACATCTAATATCTTTTGAAGCCCTGGATGATCCGGCCACTCATTCAAAAGAGACAAAACCCTTTGCTGAAGATTTCTAAGGGGCTCGACCATGCTTGCCATAGAAGCAGCATTAGAATCCTAGAGAGCGATAGAAGACATGTACCAGTTCAGTTGAGAGTTCAACCAAGAGAGACAGAATAAAAAAAACCAACCCAATTTATTGTACAACCTTGTAAAAATTGTAAGCAGTAGGCTGAGAGCATCCAAATTTTGCTTCACTGTCCAAGCACAAACGGAGCAAGTGTTCTGGCATAAGGTTTTCATCCATGCTGGAGGCCAATATACCCTTCAGTTCTGCAGATAATAAAGCAAAAAGTAAAAAATAAAATAAAAGTTGGTCTCACAAGAGAAATGGAATTTCTATAGAAGTCCCTTGTTCCAACTAAAAAAGAAGTCTGTCATTCTAAAGGTGGATGTGGTGATAAGTTGAACACAACATGCATAAATTAGATGAATCGAGGAAGGAAGATAGCTTTTCTGCATGCTCACCTTTAACCATCACCATTCCCAGCTTATAAGAATCGAGGAAGGAAGATAGCTTTTCGGCATCAGAGATTTGCACTACTCCAGGCTGAAAGTATAACCCACAAATTAATAACAGTTAATTATAAAGGTCACAAAAAAAAGCAAAAGATATTGTTCTAGTAACTTTTACTAGGGAGCCTCGTGTCCAGTTACATCTTGAACACCCTAAGCATAGTAGCAGTAACAAATAGGTCTGAGATACATAGCAAATAATCTTCTTTCGTCACTCTCACACGAGTAACAAATAGGTGCTTTCTGTGAACATTGACGGTAATGCCAAATGCTTGAATACACATACACTGGTGATTAAACAAAATAACTTACTTCCAACAACTGCAGACATTAAAATGCACAGAGAAGGAACATGATGTACTTACTTGCTCAACAAGATCACTTGAACCAAAGAACTGATTATGCACGTAGACCATTTTCTTCATAACGGAATCCTGAATCAGGTTCCATTCTTCCTCGAGATTTTCAGTCTCCTTCGGAGGTGCCTTAAAAATGGAAGAAAGTATTCATTTAGGATTACAAACTTAAATAGATCACTGTAAGGACAATAGAGCTAACTATACCCATTCTGTGGGTTCCTCCTCTGCTAACAATTCCTGCCACTCCATAGATAATGTCTCATCCGTAAAAGAATTCCTGAGAGATGATACATCGACTTCCAAAACGTCTTCAATCTTAAATTGACGAGTCTTAAATTTGTAGTTATGAGCCTCATCCTCTTGTCTCTCTTTGGTTTGATCTTTCATGCTCAGCCACAACTTTGAAAACTGATCGAATATATAGCTAAGGAACTGTATTAAATAAACAGTCATAATGTCAGCCAAAGTAGTGCAAAAAAGAAGAAAAAAAATATAAGCAAAGGGGAGATACTTTGAAATACAATTAAAAAATGTAACAAAAAGAAGGAAACAATTAGAATGCTGTGTATCACCTCAAAACACTTGGTATCAATGAGCATAGAATTGATGACATCATGTGCTTGTCGTGCAAGAAGAGTATGGTAAAGAGAAGCAGGCAATTGCAGCAATGATTCCTGTGATCAAAGGAGAATGTTTAGGTCAAATCAAGTTGTGAGCCCTGTGATTCACATTGACCATTTATTTATTGGAACTTACTTTGTTTACAACACCCAGGAGCTTTTTCAATAGAGGAACATCCATTGGTGAAGGGTTACCAGAAACACCGTGATAAGAGGATGCATGATCGACATCAGCTATATTGACTGCAGTAGGAATGGATATAGCTGCACAATCTCTAGGGAATTGCGTGAAAGATTGGATAGTTTGCTGCCAAGATGATCAGCAAGAACATGATAAGAGGGCTAAAAATTAAAGGGTAGACACTAAATATAAAAACAAAGTGAAGTACAGGAATATTACCAGAACTTGATCTATGCTGTCTTGCTCGACCTTTTTTAAGAATGATTTCTGCAAAGCACTTGACACAACCAGCGACAAACCTAGCTTCATTTCAAATACGGCTACTTGAATCGGTTGAATTATATCAATATACGAAGCATATTCATCTGACAACCGGTTAATAAAGCTGGTTGCAGTCTCCTGATTATTCAGAAAAATATCGGAGGTCGTTAAGGATGCAGCGAACAACAAAAAGGAGTAACACCGACAACGAAAAAAAGAGTAATAGTACCCATAGTTATACAAAATAAAATTACCTGCCAGTTGCAAGCTTGGTTATTCATTTGTTGTGGATCCATTTCTTCAAGATTCTTTTGCAGGAAAGCAGATCTAACCAATTCTAAGAAATCAGCACACTCTGATTTCAACTTGGTAAATTTGGCAGGATCCTCACGAAATACAACCTGAACCAAATTGGTTTTGTCAACAACATCATACGATGACAAAGAAAAAGAGAAAAACAGCTTCATGTGCTACTTGTCCACGGGTAAATTTCGGATAAGTATATCAATATTCAATAGATAGGATAATATCTGGATGCGCATGTAGAGATTTTAACCTTTCTTTTTAGGCTTCTCACTTCATCTTCAAGCGCTTCAAGTGATACTGCACTTTGTTGCTCATCATCTCTCGTTGAGCTGCTCCCTGCTAAATGTTCACATTCTTGCCGAACCTGAAAGAAGCAACATAGTAAATTTGGTGTAGGCTCATCACTAGACATATATACACACCTAAGATCTCGGGGCCAAAGACAGCCCTAGTTAAATTTAAACTAAACAACCACCGTATGGGCAGGAAAGGTACTTCTCAATTAACTCTTTTAACTATCTAAATTGATTCTTTGTCACGAGGCATGGGCCTTTGTGTATGACACTTTATGTCATTTCACAATAGTACAACCATAATTACCTCCCTCAAAAGATATTCATGGTTTTGGCATTGTGTGCAACTAATAGACATCTGATATTAATCACATCTTAGTAGGTACGTTGAATTATACAGAGAAGTTGAAAACTCAGAAAATAATACTTTAATACCAAAATATACCTTTATTTCAAGTTCAAGCATGGATATCTTTTCCACTAACTGGGAGTGTTTGAAAGAATATTTAATGGCTGGATCGAGATCACCAGATGAGAGTAGTAGATGGAAACGCAAACCCCCGAGGTGCAACCAAGCACGGCCAAGATTTAATAGGAAACCTACATGAGAAAGTTACAGATTTAATGACTGCTAAACAAAGAGCAAGTTCCAACCCAACAAAAACAAGATTATTATATAACATAATTTAGAGCTTTTAAAAGGTATTACCATGAGATGAGCGCTTGCTATAAAGCTCCACAAGAAGTGGTTGAATAAATTTATCCACTAAAGCCGTCAATCTACCGTGGCCTGATTTTAAAATTAGCCCTCCTAATACTTGTAAGTCTCCTTCCTGCGACCAAAAATACAATTGGATTTCATTGCATTTTTCATATACAAAACAGCAAGACAAAAAATTTTAAGCATCGCATAATTAGATCAAAACATAGGAGTATGAAGCAGTGGATTAAGCCTCGGTAACACAAACAGACCTGTTATAGTTTCAGTAGAGAGAAAAATGACAAATACAAATAGATGGAGAAGATTAACAGTTGTGTGACTTTAATTCTGTTATGGGTGCAACTTGAATAGGTTCCCACAAACTTCATTTATGTGGGCTTTCAAATTATTTTATAGAGTTGGGGCCCAGAAAATATACAAATCCTGACCACTGTTGCCAACCTCAAAGAATAATGTATATATAGGATGTTCATAGATGAAAATAAAATTCTACCAAACACTACCCGGATGCGCAATGCAAACAGAAAACTTTTAAGTTTAAATGCTGGAGAAGAAACTTAAGACATGGAAGTCTACCTTAACCTGACCCGCCTGGAAGGAACGGAATAATGACTCGATGTTTCCAAATATTTCAGGTTCGAAAGATTTCCTGTGTGCAAATATGATCTGAAAAACGGAACATCACGTAAGAACAAATCCCAACAAAACAACCAGATACATACTCCAGAAATACAAAGAAAAACACTACCTGCTGGAACAATGAGCGAGCGGCAGATAAAAGAAACGCAGATACATCTGTTCTGGATGAGTAATCTTGCCAAATATTTCTTGAACCAACTCTGAGCTTCAAACAGTGAACAGCATAGTCCTTGATAGTGAAGGCACCATGTCTACACATAAGAATATGATCCATATAAATGGCCAATTACTTAACTTTTTCCATAATAAACAATAAGAAAGGAGAAAAGTAATCCAGAGTAAGAGATATTACAGAATTTGATCGAGTGTTGCTATTTTGGCGGGAAGGAAGAGCATATAAGGAGAAGGAACCTCACAGATGTCGTCCTTCGCAAAGTTCTTGACAGGTTCACTGAAGTACGTCCACAAAGAGGAGTGCCACTTAAACCACATATCAAGGATATAAGTAGCCACTTTCCTTTTCACCAAATCCACCGACTCCCAGGCATCCAATGTCCACAGAATTGTTTTATGTGGAACAAAATCTGTAGGACGTCTTGAAGAGAATTCCAGAGAGTAGTCTAAGGCACGCTGGAGATGCTTGGAGGTATCAGACAAAGCCAGATATAGTTCTTGTTCATCAACTAAGATGATTCTCGACAAATTCTGGAGTAAATCTCTATCAAGAGAAAAACTAGTCGCATCGCAGAGAGGAAGGGTTTCTCTCCAACTATTGTAAAAAGGCTCGCTACATAATAATTCAGGACGGAAAACACAACAGTCAACTGAATTTCCAGGGAAGGTTTGGGCTTTAGGCAATAAAGCAGACTCCATCTCGCGCTTTTCAAATTCAAACCTTCCATTAAGCATATGATGCATCTCTTCCAACTGTTTAACAATTTGGGCATCGTCTTGATCATCTTTTGCAGTAAAATACGATGACATGCAAACACCTTGCATCGCAAGGGTTCGAAGTTCTTTATCCGCAGATACAACTGTCGTACTATAAACATCATCGGAGATTAACGGCTTCCATGCTTTTGTCTTTGTTGGCCAAATTACTTCACACAAATGCAAAACCTGGCGGACTTTTGAAAATATTTCAGCAGAGGATGGCAAAAAAGGATGACCACCATGAACCCATAACATTGACTTAGGGAAGTTAACACTCCATGGCGATGCTTTGACCAAAGCCCTAAACTTAACCAACAAGGTGCCCACTGATTTTGTTGGGAAGATTTGCTGCAATTTCAATACATCCTTCTTTATTGAACGCAACGACAAAACCAAGTACTCCAACCGGGATGCAGTAATCCCATGACAAAATGATATGTGATCTTCAAGAAGATTTGTATATAACAAACTTAGCTCATCAAAATGAAAAGAGTCTATGAGATTATCAAGGACCTCCTTCTCCAACACCCGTAGACACTGAATGAAATCCGCCTCCTCTTCACTGAATTCATATTCATCCTCCGCATCCCATTGAAGCCAGCTATTCCTTAATAAACGTATACTATGTATAGCCTTGAAGAGTCGCCCTTCATTTGGCTCGGTCGAGCCCATGCTACCTACCAACTTCAGTGGGAGGGGTTGCACAATAACATTAGTTTCGCCAAATGAACCAAGTTCTCTTTGACAATCAA
This sequence comes from Papaver somniferum, assembly GCF_003573695.1. Classification (NCBI taxonomy): domain Eukaryota; kingdom Viridiplantae; phylum Streptophyta; class Magnoliopsida; order Ranunculales; family Papaveraceae; genus Papaver; species Papaver somniferum. The sequence continues at coordinate 5,337,510 of NW_020620381.1, forward strand.
GAACACACTTCCAAATAGGATGACTCAATTCTTTGTCAAGTATTCTCAGAAAAGATCTGAAGAAGCTGCAGTGGGATTTGAACTGGGAGTCATACCAACTCAGCAAAAACTTATAGAGGCTAAGATCACTGGCAGATGTCTGTTCAATCATCCAATTAGCGGCAAAACAGAGCATCTTATTAGCAAGTGCAACATCATATCTCCCAACCTCGCATCTACCAGCCAACTTATCTGAAGCAATGGGAAATAAAACATGTTGTAACATACGAAGAGGAACACAGGACGGATTTTGCTTGTTGATATCTCTAGAAGCATCAGCTTGACTCATTAAGGTTTTGCTTTGGCCATAAGAAGCACATTGAGCCCCTAGAAATTCCAAATACATGCAGTTCTGCTTTATAGAAACTTCTCGTGAGTATGATGCTAAATCCCTCAACTTGAACGGTCTTGGCCACCCTCCAGGCAAAGAACACCCCAAATAGGTGTTCACTTCAGATAATTTAGAAGGAGACAAATAAGAAACCTTTGCATGTTCAATAGCATCTTTCCCCTCAGACTCACTTAAGGAGGACATGTAAGTATGCTCCCAACTTATATGGAGGCTCCACAAAGATCTATTTCCAATCATGAGTAGGTGCCGGAATAACTGAACCCAGCGTTTAAGCTCAAGAAGTGAAATTTGCACTCCAAGTGTTAAACCGACATCTCTTGCAAATAAATGTGCCTCAGCCATTGCATCAACAAACTTAGATATTGGAATACCAGAAAGAACTAAAAACCTCTGCACATCTCTCATCTCATTTTCTTTCAAGTTATATCCTTTTATCCCATCATATATCCAATAAGGTGGTATCATGAATATTTCTACCCCTCGGTTTCTCATTGCCCTAGAAATTTCTCCGTACCTTGGGTTAACGGTAAGGAATAGTCTGAATTTGGAGTGAGGATGAAGCACCACTGGTTCTCCATCAACAAGACCGCACTCATTGACAGTTATCGTTCCGCTCGGCTCCACGAGAGAGTTGATCCTATCAAGAACCTGTGTTTCAAAATAAAAATAAAAACGCATAATAAGATTTGAGAAAAACATAATCAGGTACAATAATGATATAACTGACACAAGGAAAAGAGAAAAAGATGATAACACACACCGTGGGATTGCAAAGATTTGCGTTCTCCAAAACGACCCATTCTCCACACTCGATGGCCTTAATTAGTAACCCCGTGACCCATTCAAACTTGGCCGAAAATACATGTTTCTTGTTATTTTCTTGCAAGTCCAAAATAGCTTTCAGAGATATATTCAAATCCATGAACGACCAGGATACAGAAAGCTGATACTTCTCCACACCCAGTTTCAATTCTTCAATTATCTGCACCAGTGTATCCAGCGAGCTGCATAGATCATTCTTCTGATACTCGCTGTAAGCAGCAACAGAAGCTGACAACGGAGTAAAATTTAGGCTTAATAAGAAAGAGGACCATCTCGACACCAATCTCTTTCTGTCGCTTATAAGAGCCTCTATTGTAGAATCCAAACTCACACTACAATACTCGTCTATGTAGTTCTCAACCTGAGCAATAGCTGATCGAAAGTTCCGAAAAGCATTATATTGTTCAAAGCACCCAAGCAACTCAGAACTGTCAGTTGCAGATGAAAGATTTAATTCGTTCAGAACATTTCCCGTAAGCTGAGATAGTAACCTAACAAGTGCAGTTTTACCAGATGATGATGGACCCACCAAGATACACAACCACTGATACTGAACGCAATTCAAGGCTGATTCCAAGCTGGAACGAATACCAGGTAATATATGAAGCTCATCTTTTGTAACTGCAGACGGTTGAAAATGGTTTCTCTCAACAACTGAGTTCCCGACAATTAAGTTTTGTGGGTTGACAAGAACTTGCGGGTAAGGATTAATAAACGCCTTCACCTCAAAAACCTCTTCATGGAGTTTTATGACTTCCCGACGATCAGATGCTGTACGCATTCTCTGGACATAGACCACATTCAGAAAACAATCTGCTTTTGATTTTTCAGGTGCATGTTCTATTATCTGGCACGACCGGATGACATCCCGCAGGTTAAACTCCCAGGGAGAACCATCTTGACCGTACTTATGAGTTAACATGGTGTCTTCATATACCCTCTTATTGAAGTCGATCAAATTCGAAAGTAATGATTCTTTGATCTCTGGATGTAGTTTCTTACAGATGTGAAGATAGTCCTCCTTCACCAACTCATCCACATAAACCTTTGTGAAACGGTTAAGAAAGGATTTTGGAAGGCCCTTCCTTCCTCCACCCTGAGATGAAGGATTTTGGCAAGCAAAGAGTCTGAAAGATGGCGGACACTTAACAGTAATCCCTAGCTCTGGGATAAAAACCTCGGCACGGTGGTCAAGTACAGCATTCAATCCCTCTAAGACAGATTGTGGAGCAAGATTGAGTTCATCCAACAAAACCCAATCCCCATTTTTTAGGGCTTGAAGAAGAATCCCATCAGACCAAGCAAATCCCTCATCTTCGTTTGGCAAATCCGACCCCAACAAATCCATCATATCTGTCTGTTCAGAGAGGTTTATTCGCACAACATTATGCCCTAAATATTTCCCAAGCGCAACAATTAAACTTGTTTTCCCAACACCTGGGCTTCCCTCCAATAAGACAGGTTTCGAAAGCTTCATTGCTCGCAATACCCGCGATGCATTCCTACGGGTTGTTGGAGCTAGGAACTGGAACCCCTCACTTCTGTTGAAGGAGCTGATACCGAAGGAATGGTCAGGCTGCAGACTGTCGCTGGGAATATTATTCGAAGTTTCTCCAAACTCACCCCAGCCGAAGTTTTCCAGTTTTGGAATTGGAAAATCTCCCCTGTTTAAAGTCTTCAGAGAATCAACAAGAAAAATGAGGGCTTTCTCCCTCAGCTCTGCTGCATTGTTCATAGACATACTAGTTCCCAAACTAAGACCATCAAGCAAAACAAGGAACGCCCCATGTAGCAACGCATAATTAGGTCCAAGACTCTCCTCGGCTACGTTGATAAAATCAACCCAAGATAAGAGGTCTCTTATAGTAAGTGACCTCCCCATTTGCAACTGGTTGAACCATCCCCAAAATTTTACCAGTGGATCTTTAAGAAATATTGCTTGATCATGAAGTTTCTGTTCAGCTATAAGCTGTAGTTCACTTGGGTGACTAACAGAAGGGACCCATATCTCAGTGAATCGATTCCGGAGAGCGGGAGACAACTCCTTCTTGCCATAATCACCACCTGGATTCATTGTAGCAAGAAGGAAAAAGTTCCCATCCGCAGTTCTGCTCTCCAAATTTAGCCCCCCTTTCTCTGCCAAAAACAATTTCCTTTCCGGCTCCAAAACACTGTTCAATCTTTCAAGGACACTGTCATCAGCCAACGAAATTTCATCAATGAGAAATAGGTGGCCGCCCTCCATCGCTTCTATAAGTGGACCATCTTGCCATGAAAATATAGTTTGCCATTTCTGATGCAAATCAATAAGACCCATGTCACCCATTATAGATTGCTCAAATTTTAGAAGATCATCCTCCGTGACATCCGGATGCGACACCTGCCTTTTTCTGTAACTACTTATAATCAAGTTGAGCTGATCAAACGTCGAAGGAGCTTCAGCAATGTCACAAGTTAATGCTACGGAGCCAGGAAAATGAAGGATGACATTTGAGATCATTAGTTGCTCCACCAACTTTTTGAAGTCATTCATCAACTTAGATCTATCACGCAAAGGATAGAAACCACCAAGGAAGTCTGATGTCTCTGTATGCTGATGGCAGTTTAAAATGTGCATCTTGGATTTCAAAATCTCGCTCAGTAACTGGCAAACTCTAGTCTTTCCACCACCAGTCTCACCAACTAGGAGGACCGGCTCACGCATCTCATAGCAACGCTTAACAAGAAAATACAGACGCCTCATACTTTGGGTCCACGAAATACTGCAAAACATTTGAGATAAATTAGTAACAAACGAGGTCAAGTAACTAATGCACTAGGTACCACACACTATAAAAACTTCCGTAAAGCCCACCTGCTGATATGCTCTGATTCTTCAGCCATTTCCTGAAATATACACAATAGTAAGTAAACGATATCATGAATTTGTAGATAGAATTTCTAAGAAGGGTTTCTTAGATTACAGCATATGAACGATAACCATAGCTAGCCAAGTATTAGTGATTGCTAAATAAAACATATCTCACAATACAAAATAATATTGCACCATCTAGTAATTATATGCAACTAAAAATTTCCTAGGGAAACTCTGGAACAGAAATATGATTATACATCCCCCTGGATGAGGAGCCAATTGATCAGAGAGACGAAGGGCTGAAATTTAAATATACCTGCCCATACAAGTTGTCCATGTCAAGTTTCACGCGAAGCTGTTTCTGCAAGACTTCTAGAACAATATTTTTCTCGCTTTCATCTCTCAACCGTTCAGCAAGGACAAAATACCCATCCTTCGCTAAATCTTCGAGAGATTCACCCTTCGATTGTCTGAAACGGTCAGCCCAACGAAACAGGTCTCTCGGTGTTATAAAACCATGTTTTCCAGCAAAAATCTTTCTGTTCTGCCTATGCAATTGCAAGTCCTTCATAACTTCAACCATTTTATTGGCACGACTTTCCGCGATTTTACATCTATGATGTAATATTTTACTTAGCTCGCCATCTGGAATTTCGTCAACGTGGATCTCCACAAACCGATTTCGGAAAGCCCTTGATAGCATTTTACGCCCGCCATAGACTGTCGGTGGGTTCTGAGTGGCAAAAAGCATAAAATCTTCATGCGGCCGAATAACTTCCTGCAATTCTGGCACAAAAAGTTCTCGGTTGTCATCTAATAATCGATTCAATGCTTCTAGCACATCCGAAGGGGCCAGATTAAGTTCATCCAAAACTATCCAAGATCCGGTACGAACAGCCTGAACCAAAACACCTTCTTGAAACACAAGCTTTCCATGAGCATCAGTAATGTAAGAACCCAGATATTCTTGTAGATCAGTATGCTCATGGTTATTAATGCGAACAAACTTATGACCAGTAATTGAAGCAAGATAATGCACAAGGCTTGTTTTACCACTAGAAGTAGGTCCCTGTAAAAGGACAGGATATTTCTTAATGAAAACAGCACGTGCAAGGTTCCTTAGATGTTCTTCAACACTTTCCGTAAGAACATAATTCTCAACAAACGTGGAACACGGCCCAGCAGACTCTGATCCACTCACCAAGTACCGATTGAAGGAAAGATCTGGAAGCTTAGTTTTCCCTAAAAAATGTGAATCAATCATGTTTTTCATGAGTTCTGCACTAGGTCCATCCAGTAAGGTAAGAAAAAACATGCAAAATCCATCATACAGAGCTCGTTGAAAGCCAAACTTCTTTCCTGCCTCCCTCGTAAATTCCAATGCACGGTAGAGAGACCTCAAACTGAACTGGGGTTTCTGATTGGCACCATCTTGCAGCATTTCTACAGATTTTTCCTTGGCTGACTTGTAGAAACTAACTATTTTGCTCACCAACTGTTTGTGGCTCTCATCCAAGTATTGATTGATAAAGAGTGTCAAATCATCATCATTTAACACTTCATCAACAAAATATTCTGAAAATCTACTCCTTAACATGTATGGTAAATCACGTTTCCCAGCATCAGTAGCAGGATTCATACAAGCAAATATGCGGAAGTTCGAATGACGCTCTATATAATCAATATCACCTCTTTCAGCTAAACAAAGTGAGCCACTTTCTCCCTCTAGAACACCAAGAACTCTTTGTAATGTCTCTGGAGGAGCTAAATTAATTTCATCAAGTAAAATCCAATGACCTTTTCTAAGTGCAGTAATAAAAGCCCCTTCAACAAACGAAAAAGCCATGCCAGACGAAGAATCAATCTGCTTACGAGCAGTGTCAAGTTTAACAAGAAAACTTCCCCAGGCCTGAACTACATCTTCCGGCAAACTTTTTTTCCGTTTTCCAGATGCTCCGTCTTCACAATCTACAGGAGGAGCTTTCTGAAGCCTTGATTGTATAACCTGTAGCAGCTTTTTCCAATTCTTTGCATCCCGAAGGCTTCGCAAACGATCAATAAAAGTTTTATTTACCTGAGCATCCAAAACACAACTTAGTATGATGAACTCGATAGGATTCTCTTTAAAGTTTCTGAAAGTAAAGTTTACCTTCAAAGATGTTGTTTTTGAGAACAGCTCAATGAATTCATTATAGAGAGGGATACAAATGAATTGGGGATCTATAGGCTTAAGCCCACCTAATAAATCAGCAACATCACTTTGCTGGCTTAGATTCTGGAACACAGACAAATTAGATGTTAAATTTCCTGCTCTGCACAGATCCAAACTCTGGAAAGTGCTGTTGAAAATAAGAAATTACCAAGACAGTAAGCGGCTGACCCAGCCTCATAGCTAGACTCTGTACAAGCGTAGTTTTCCCAGTACCAGTTTCACCAACTAACAGAACAGGCTCATTGTACTTGACAGAGCAAGCTATCTTCTCAAGGACATGCAATGAAGTACGCAGACCAACAAATGGTTTCAATTTTCGTACCTTGAAAGAAATTGAGAACCATTAGTAACTTTGAAGACCAATATATTAATGTACACACACTGGAAGGTCCACTGCAGTGCAGTATCCACCCTATAGTCCAAACTATACCCGGGCCATACTTGGGCAACTCCAATAAAAACACAAAGTAAATGGAAAGCAAGTACACTTACCACAGGCTGGGTAAGTTTGAGGATAACTCTTCCAACTCGCAACTCCAATTGGTTATCCTGCAACGGAGGTGGGAATGTAAATAACTGGGTAGACGAAAAAAAAGACTCGAACCACAACACCGATCATAATGGAACAGGAGAAACCTGAATGATAATCTTATTAGGAGGATATAAAGTTTCAGCCTCCGCCACTGATACCCCCCAAATCTCTGCAATTTCCTTCTTTATTGCTATGCGGTTTTCAGAAAAAGCTGAGGAAGCTGCAAAAATATCTACTGCCTGAAATAAAACCACGTAAGTATGCTTTGTTTACTAGCAAGTGATCCATTATTTTGTCACACATACGACCACCTTCTAATAGAATGAAACTGCACCCAGACTCACCTCTTGATAGATACTTTTGCATTCATGAACTGTCAAACTAATTCCCACAAAGCTGAATCCTAACCCTGTAATTCTTTCGCACCATTTCAAAAGATCCCTGCAGCATAGAAAAGCAAAAGATACTTAACAACATTTCGACAAAAGATTTATGATGAAGTTGCTGCTAGAAATTAATTTATAATACCTCGAAGAAAACCTGTTGGTAGATTGAAATCCTCCGATTTGCTGTGAAGCAACAACATTTACAGCTTTGAAAGTTTCTGGAGGAAATAAAGACTTATTAGATACATGTATTGACATCCAAAAATAGCATTCACATAACAACCAGAACTAGCATACCTATAATCCTTTCTGCAACAGTATCATCTAACTGGAGATACCGTTTTTTTACTATATCTAATAAATCTTTATTATTAGGTGGTCCAATTAATACTCTTCGCCAAAGACTGCCAGACGATATCCTTCCTGAAACGTGGAAGCACCACCCAGTCAATATTAATGAAGAGATACAGATGAAATCTAAAAGAAGAAAAGGGCAAATATACAATCATAAAACCTATACAAATGACTTATGTATGATACTTTGGCCTGGGAACTGTAATTTCTAACACACTGGTAAAAATAAAAATTAAACAAGGTTTTAAGTTCAGGGTTCACCGAACCTCTGGGGGCTGACAACAGACATCTCTCATGAACATATTTTGACAACGGCGCTAAACTCAGGCTAATGACACTTATCAGACTCTAAGCTCTTCTGTCTCAGTTCTGAAAGACGCTTAACATTCAACTACTCACCATTCCACTAGTCCTGAAAATTTAGATTGCAGACCAGCTATTTGAATCCTAAGAACCAGCTATATGCTAACACAGAGTACCACAGACATGGGAAAAGGGGAAAAGACAATAAGGATGACAGTCAAAAGCACCTGAACTATGAGAAATATCATCCTTTGAAACTGATATTGTAGCGAACAACCGAAAGCTAGGTGCCACACTGATTGCCTGCAAGAAGTTCTGGATACTGTAAGACATCCAAAGTAAAATAAAAGATTGCGGCATAGCACAACACACAAATAGAACTTAGAAGGATCATAAAAACAGAAGGGGAAAAAACAGAACAAGGAAAAAAAGAAGAAGAGTTCAGCAGGATCATAAAAAAAAAAGCTAACAGATAAGATATATCCCTCTGAGTATGGGGAAGAAATAATGACAAGAATTCGGCATTATACAACTAAGAATAAAGAGAATCATACAGCTAGAAGGATATCTATGCAAATAAAGCATGGATGACTGTTTCATCAGCAAATCTTACCTCCCCGCGACCAGTTACAAATGTACTTGCACCTTCCAGTAGAGGTAAAAGAACACTTTGTACATCTGATGGTGCTTTATCGAAGTCCTCGAACACTACCCAGAGTCCATTCAGAAGAGCCTGAAAGTAAATGTAAGTACAATAAAGGATACCAATCAACCATTTACAAAATGAACTAATACCTAGACTACACAAACCTGAGTAAGAGAACCTGGCTGCCATCGGAATTCACCAGGCTGCTCAGTACATATATAACTCCCAATCAGAGTTTTTCCATCCATTTGTTCATCCATGTGAATTGAAAGAACTGCGAGAGGAAAATAAGGTGTTGATGTACAATTTTAAAAATCACAACTGTATTAAATGGTTGAGAAAGATATAAATGAAATTATTTAAAGGCATACCTCGATTTCCACTCTGTTGAGCCAACTCTTTGATTAATGCTGTCTTTCCAGCACTAACAGGACCATACAGAAGTATGGGCCACCTCTGACTGACTGCTAAGAGGACCATCTCATAGCTCTTCCTAAGAGTAGAGGTCAAATGAAAGTGGCTATCTACCGATTTCACAACCCTAAGAAAATTGAAGGGATGTCAACCATGCAAACAATCATGTTGAAAACAAAACTGGAAATCCAGATAGAGTCTATAACCGATATGTCCTGCCTACCTTCTGTTCTTTCTAGGTGAAGCCTCCACTTGACCAGAGCTTGACGAGCACTTCGTCAGAGCCCTATGCCCAAAAGACTGCAAACAGCGCTCCAGATTGAAATTATTGCTCCCTTCAATATCACAGACCTCTTCAGGTTCGAGAAGGAACCATCCAAGCTTTTCTAGTGATACATCACGACAAAACTCTTCCCAACTGAATATGGAAAAGCAGATGAAGAGAATAAAACGACCAAAAATTGTTTTCGATGTAGTTCCTCGTAGTAGCTAGATTTGCCAAAAAAAAGTAGATGATTCTAGAACAAACCGTAATAAGCATCCAAGAGTGTCTTCTGCAACCAGACCAAACTTTTCGGTTGCTCTATCGTTCAATTTCAAAATAATAGATAATATCTGTGCTGTACACCATCTTATATCCACAACAATATTGGTATTGCTTGATTCAACGATTATAGATTGCTGTACAAGGTCTAATAAAGAAGACCAATCCCAACTTTCAGAAAAGATGCGAGGTTCTATATTAAGGAAACGTAATGATGAACGAATGGCATCCAGCAAATGAGTTCCATCCTGCACAACAAAGACAGATGTTAGGCGATTCCAGATTACTAAACCAGTACACTTCCAGGCAGGCAAGAATCAACTTCTCTTCCACATTGATTTCAACTACTTCGACATTACATATGCTACAGAATTTCTCAAAAGGATAGGATACCTCCTTCCAAGACTTTAACATGGTTCATCCAGTTAATTAGAGAGGTTTTTCCACCTTTCAAATGTCTATCGTGGACACTCAGTTCGGCATTTCACAATAAATCAGATGACAGGTAGATGATCATTATTCTAGTCTACATTACACCGTATAAAGAAGGAAGTTCACTAATCTTTCTTTCTTCCGTGTCATGTCAGTATATAAGTTTGACGAACATTATTTAAAACCATACCTCTTCTGTTAGTTGTGCGCCCAAATCTACTGTCAAAAGCCGTTGAAAGGGAGGTGGGGCAAATTTGAAATAAGCTAAAACAGTCCTGCATAAAAATAAACAAGACATGTCAACATGGTAAAATTACTAATTGCATGTAAAAATGGCATGAAAACTGGGATGCCAAATAGGTTCGCATACAAATTCTACATCATCCGAAAACTTAAAAGGAAATGCTGTCTAATGCTCCACAGAACGCCAAACAAGCAGTAAACTGAAAGCTTAGAACGAAATGCTACACAGGAAATAAAATCAACAAATAGATATCACCCAACATACCCGAGTAAAAAAGGTGCCAAATCAAGCCCACGACAGAACGCCAAGCAAGCAAGTTCATGAAGCTCCAAACCATTCCCCTTCCTAACATAATCCTCAATAGACAATACTCTCTCTACACCTTCAACATCCATCATCATTACATCAGAATCAGAACCCTTCACCAATTTCGGACCAAATGGCCGCAATAACTCCACAGCTTTGGCAACAACTTTCAAAGCAATTGGCCTAAAACAACCCATTACTGGAATAGTATAATTCGGGTCAATAAACAACTCCGCTATCTCACTCACTACATCCTTCTCCGTCACCCTATCCCCCTATAACCAAAAATAAATAAATAATAACAATCAAATTTTATTCAAAAATTCAAAATCCATAAAAAAAAAACACAGAAAATAAGTTGATTTTTACCCTTTGTATGAGAGATTGTAGTCCAGGGTGCGATGTAAGCTTAGGGAAACGATAAAGAAACCTTCTGAGAGCCGATTCGAGACTAAAACTACCGTCAATCGACATCTTTTACCTGCAAAAAATCAAACAAACAGAAAACAAAATTGCGAACAAAAATAGATTAAAGGAAGATGAAATAGATAGTGTATAAGTAAACCCTAACAACAATTAGGAGGAAAAAAGATTAAGCCGGTAGGAAACGGAGTGAGGAGGAAAAGTTGGCAGTGGGGTTTTGAGCAGGAGGAGGAAGAGAGGGTTTTGAGTGAAAAGGGAAGGAGGCGGTAAAAGAGGGGTTTAGGTTAGGGTTTTAGAGTCGGTCGGGCTTATTTACCTAGCGTTTTTAGGGGCCATCCCAAAGGATTTAGGGGCCATTAATTTATACCCAGCCAAAGACTCTAGTTAAGGGATACCCTATATGATATTGAAGTTACATAAATGCCCTTATGGTAAAACTGTATGAAAACCAAATCAAAAACAATTCTACTCATTTCAACTCTTCTTCTTCCAGTTTCCTATTATCTTTCGATTGTGGAAGAAAAAAAAAATTCCGCTCCAAAGTCAAATGGCCCCAATTAGGTAAGAATCTATCATTTTTGGGGTTTAATTCGGCGAATCGAGAAAAAATAATTCTAGGGTTTTCGGTTATTTATCCAGATTCGGGCGATATTCATGCTCCTTTACTTCCGAATGTAGTCGTGTTCTTCATTTCTCAAGAACATCGACAGTATTCGGGAGAAATATTTGATGGTTATCGGCCGAATATTGTTGGTCATATCTTCCTGGATACAAACTAGTAATAATCGGTAGTTTAATGAATTTTTTGTCTCCCGAATATATTTAAGTAGACACACAGTATTCGGAAGTACACTCACTACCGAATATATATATATATATATTGGAAAATCTCAAAATTTCTGATATAGGAAAAATCTCATTTTGGGGCCAGTATTTATTCGGAAGACAATATAATGTTATATACTTCCGATTATTTCAATTTCAAAATTTGAAAAGTATAAGTTTTTCCCAAATTCTGATTTTTGGGCCATCGTACATTCGGGACTTTACAAAACAATTATCCTCCGAATATAGCAAGTTCAAAACAAACCACGCCTTGGCTCTAGGTGGTTCCAAGGGCCAATATAGAATGTTAGACAGCCCATATTCGGAAGTTTGGGTAACTAATTATACTTCCGATTATTTCAATTTCAAAATTTGAAAAGTATAAGTTTTTCCCAAATTCTGATTTTTGGGCCATCGTACATTCAGAACTTTACAAAACAATTATCCTCCGAATAATATAGTCGTGTTTAGAAATACCAACTTAATCAGATAAGAATTTAAGTTTTCCACCGAATGTCTTATTCGGAGGTAATACGTGTATCGTTAACAACCGATTGTAGTGCACCAATGATACGAAACCTCAACGGCCATATTTTCAAAAACCTCAACAGCCATATTTTCAAAAATTAGATCCGTTGGAACTCTAATCTATATAAGGAGGGTAACCCCTCTCAGTTATTATTGAGTAACAAATCTGAATGAAAAACCTTTTCAATGGCAAGTCCATCATCAATCGACAACATACTTCGAAGATGCAAGCGAACAACTACATCAATTGCAGCAAGGGAAGAAGAAATACAAAAAAGGAACAAACAACCCAAAAAAATTAAACCATCGTTAGTGGCAACGGAGGAGGAGGAAGAGGAAATCAAGGCTAAGAAGCGAGGTCAAGAACAATTCCATCATAGAGAAAGATTAAAACAAGTTGAGGAAGAGACCGAATGGATAAAAAATTATTACATTGTGAAAGATCTACCCAAAGAACAGCAGAACGATCGTATATTTTGGATTAACGTTTCATTGGGTCCTTTTGTTGGTAAGTACAAGAAGCCACGCCACAATTATGAACCATCCCATGTTTCTTCAAGGGTGCACCATGTTATAAAATTGTGCACCGAGTACAACCGTATTCTTGCTAGGCACAGAGACGACAGGTTTGCGGCACAAGATGCTTATTCCAAGTGGAGAGGAGAGTCGTCTCTACATTTCGAAGCCGCGTTGATTTTTGCATCTCGGACTGGGAAAAAAAAATAACATGTGATGTTTGAGTGCTGTAAATTCAAATTTTTAATATTAATCGGCGGTTTGATAAAATATGGAATTCCCGAATATGATTAATCGTATTGAAGTGTTATAATATTGTTGTTCCGATTACATAGTTTCAAAAAAAATTATAATAGTGCCTCGAAAAAAAACGATCAAACATCGTCATCATCCGAGGGGATCAATTCGAGTAACTCAGCGGGAAAGTTGGTGTCCATAACACGATCCCAATCAACCATGTTGGACTCATATTGTTTCACCCAATCCTTACAATGGTTCATCGGGAAGTAATCGTGCCACTTACTCAACGGAGGTAACGGACAATCTTTCTTTACTCTTAAACCGATAAAATGCATTTCATTCACAAATGCCATTACGATTCTTCTATCTTTAACCGACTCGTCGCAAGCCGTTCTTGTGGGTGCAAACGTCATGCTAAGTCCATACATAGGAGGAACGAAGAAATGTACCACGCAATTCAAAACGTCCGCTAGGAGATATCCAAATTTAGGCATTGTCATCCAATACTTGGATCCGATTGTCTTCAATCCCTTTCGACACTTCACACGCGCAACTAAGTCTTTGAACTCTTGTTCTTTGTCGTATCTATCTCCTCGCCTCATCATCTCCATATAAAAACCCTTGTCCTTCACTAGTTGTACCGCCATCTTATTTCTTAAATATTGGCATTGGGTGACATCTTCGATATCCGCCTCTCTAAAGTAACCCATTTGTTCCGTAGCAACGTGAAACCCACAATTTCCATCCCCATCAACCTCGTCGGTCGACAAAACAAATGGAATGATAAGTGGAGGGAGTTGTTCCAAATACTCTTTGTATATTGTATATGTGGATCGATTTGGTCTTCCATTAAGATCTCTAGGGCAACGAAGAGTACCTTTGTCCACTTTTATAGTAAGAATTTCCATTGGTTGGGTTTGTTGCGAGGCGTTCATTTGCTCAACAACTTCTTCGACAACATTGGGTTGACTTACTTGAGAAGGCTCTGTAGAGATCTTTGGCCTTACTTGTCGGGTGGTTGGTCCACTTTGATCATTTCTTGGACGACCTCTTTTCTTAGGTTCCGGCTCATCTTCAAATTCGGCTTCCGAACACTCGTGCCTAGACAATATTCTTTTATTAGACAAATACTCCTTCAACTCTTTTCTTTGGATGGTCCTCGACACTTCGGTGTTCGGCCTACCGGTGTTCTTTTGCTTAATAGGTTCATCAACCTCCCTTAAACAAGGGTGAAGGGATTCCTCCAAATTATGCATCAATATTTGCTTTTTGGTGCCGTTTGATGTAGCGTAACGCTCGGCTATTCGTGCATACAATTCCGACTCGAAGAAAGACGGACCATCAACTACCGGGGTGTTCGGAGTGAAATTTAATTGCTTCCAAAATGGGTGAATATCATCGATGTCAATCACTTCAACATACCTACCCAACTTATGACGACATGGGAGTCCAATACCTATCATATCCTTGCAAACACAAACCGTATTCTCGTCATCATAAGTTTTATATAACTTCAATTGTTTCATCATGCGATTTATTTCCCATCTTGAAACTTTATGAACAACTCCCCTTAGAAGCAATTTTTCCTTAATATGTTCCATCGGGAATTGGTGTACACTAAATTGCATACATTTCCTAATCTTTACGAGATCACGATTGGTGAATTCATGGATTGCTTCTTGGATCGACACAACTCCATTTTGACTACCAATTAGTATTTTCTTTAGTCGACCATGAGACCCCTCCGCAATGCTTGTCGCCTCGTTCTTGAAGTTACGATATTCATATGTCCATGCAAACACAAACCTCTCCTTAATCGTTAACCATTGTGTTTTACAATACTCAACCGGTTTTGTGTAGTCCGTGCTGTATTCATCCTCAAATTTCTTCAAGTTACATTCGTAAATTTCCTCGGTCATCGACCAAACGATTTTGTCCCATGCTTTCATGAACATTTTCCAAATTATTCCATCCTCCTTCCACTTTTCTTCAAATAGCCTATCCTCTTCCTTACGTTCTTCCAAGTTTAATTTACTAATGCGCTCATCCTCTTCCTTTGACCTCTTGGTACCCTTCCTTGGTCTTTTAGCTTGGAAATGATGATGGCAATTGGTTTTGAGATTGCATTGAATGTGCCACGTACATTGCAAGTTTTGGGCTTCCGGAAACACTACCGCTATTGCATGCATTAAGGCTTGATCGTTATCCGTTACAATAACCCTTGGAAAATTATCACCGTTATAAATGGACCTCAACGTCTCCAACATCCAAATGAAACTCACATTGTTCTCATGATCCATTAAACCCCATGCAATCGTAAACGTGTTTTTGTCCGAAGTATGGCAAGCAATGTTCAACAACGGCATGTTATACTTGTTTGTCTTATAAGTAGCATCTATCAACAAAATTTGATGAAAGCATTGAGCCAATTGGATCATTTCAGGATGTGCCAAGAAAATACGAACCACTATACCATCCTTTTCTTCCCTTCTCAAGGTGTAGCCGTGTAACTCCGCTAACCACTCAGATTGTTGCATGACCATTCTACCATCCCAATCAGTCCTTTTGATCGTAGCTAGGGCCGACTTAATTGTAGACAAAGAAGACAAGTTGTCGGGATCGTCCGCCTTTATTTTACTTAAGATCGCACTCGCTTTTTGGATCCGCATAGACCTCACCGTATGCATTTGATGTGGTTTTAACTTGGCAACCATTACATGTCCAATTAAATCCAACGGATCATCATGGTTGTGACAACCGTTATCAACTTTATACATTTTATACTCTTTACCTTTAATACCATCGGGCTTATAGAAGACAATCTTAAATGGGCATCCTATCTTCTTGGTATTGCTTCGGTATTTCCTATTCGTCTTCCGTATGTACTTACTATTCTTTCCCTCGTGACTCTTTCGCGTCCCACCTCGCTCACAAATCATTTCAAATCGAGTGTCACTAACATGATTATTTTGAACTACCACGCACATGTTATCTTTTGCCTTGTTCATAAGTCATTCCTTTGCCTCCTTCTTACTTCCAAATGTCTAAACGTGCATAAAACAAAACAAACCTAATAAGCATAACCATTTAACATATAAATTTTGAAAAAAAGAAAAAAGTAGTAATGAGTATACCAAATCGTTTGCATAGTATAGGGAAGTGTCGGGCCTCAAATAGAAGTCATCAACAAAATCTTCAACGGCCTGCATATGAAAGCAACAAATTATTATACAATAATCGGAGGTTATTAAATAAGTCAAACTTCCGAAAATTCTATATTCGGAATCCTATCGGTTACCCAAAACACCCGAGCTATTTTTGTTAAGAGTTGGAGTCGGTTAGTTTTGGCCATGAGATTGACAGTGTTTTTTTTTTTTTTTTTTTGAAGGCTATTATTGGGACGTCACATTCCATCAGAGGGGCGTCATCTAATATGACAAAAACGGATCACCCATAAGTAATATCAAAAATCCCTTATCTAAAATAATTTTGTAATGACTAAACAACCCTTATTTAGTTAATTTTAATTTAATTTAATTAGATAAAAATTAAATTAATGAATTTTGTTGTATACTTGGTGAATTCTGGGACAAAGTTTATGTGGAAAGAAAAACTGGCCATAAAATAAACTTCTACGGTTGGAAATAATCCAAACCTGGACGTAAAATCACTTCTAAGGTTGGAAATAATCCAAACCTGGATGTAAAATCACTTCTACGGTTGGAATTAAAAGAAAACTAGACATAAAATCAGATTCTACGGTTGGAATTAAAAAGAACCTGGACGTAAAATGAGCTTCTATGGTTGGAACTAATTCAAACCTGAACGTAAAACTACGTGCAAATAAAATTCTACGGTTGGAATTAATCTAAACCTGAACATAAAATCACTTCTACGGTTGGAAATAATCCAAACTTGGACGTAAAATCACTTCTACAGTTGGAATTAAAAGAAACTTGGACGTAAAATCGGATTCTATGGTTGGAATTAAAAGAAACCTGGACGTAAAATGAGCTTCTACCGTTGTAACTAATCCAAACCTGGACGTAAAACTACATGCAAATAAAATTTTACGGTTGGAATTAATCTAAACCTGAACATAAAATCACTTCTACGGTTGGAAATAATTCAAACCTGGACGTTTCTACAGTTGGAACTAAAAGAAAATTGGACGTAAAATCGGATTCTATGGTTGGAATTAAAAGAAACCTGGACGTAAAATGAGATTCTACGGTTGAAACTAATCCAAACCTGGACGTAAAACTACATGCGAATAAAATTCTACGGTTGGAATTAATCCAAACCTGGACGTAAAATCACTTCTAAGGTTTTTAAGTTTTTATTTTAGTAAAAGGGTAATCTATACATTTTGTATGTGTTAGGATATCCCATAACCATTTTTTTGGACATTAAGAATCCAAGTGAAGCCCCTCTATTGGAGTGTGATGCCCCAATAAACCCCAACTCTAGATGGTTGGGTCTTAATAAAATTCTACGGTTGGAATTAATCCAAACGTAGACGTAAAATCACTTCTACGGTTTTTAAGTTTTTATTTTAGTTAAAGGGTAATCTAGACATTTTGTATATGTGTTAGGATATCCCATGACCATTTTTTTGAACATTAAGAATCCAAGTCAAGCCCCTCTATTGGAGTGTGACGTCCCAAAAAAACCCAACCCTGTTAGAGTGTGACGCCCCAAGAATCCAAGTTAAGACCCAACTCTAGATGGTTGGGTCTTAACTAAAGTTTCATCGTTCATTTTAAGTTTTATTTCACTAACATCCCATGGAGGTTATTAGGAAATGGGGTATAGAAAAACCCATGGCGAGAAACCAGGTTTGTAGGAGATGGGGTGTAAAAAAACTCATCTCTCATTTTAGTAAGGGTGAGCAACGGATCGGTGCACGCAGATTAGGTATCGCTCGCATCCAATCCATCTAAAAAGCGGATTTGAGATTTTCATCCACGTCCAATCCACTAGATGTCGGATGTGACACACGTGGCCGAGCGGATTAGATACGGATAGATTTACGAATCTAAAAAAATTAGAAATAAAATGCAATATTACATAGTTTTTAACTTAGATTCTTAAAAAAATAAAAAATATAATAAAATAATAATAATAATTAGTTAATAGGGCTGCACATGGGTTTCTTATGAACCCGGTACTTCATCGCTACCTCATTTTAAGGACCTGTACTTCGAGTTGTATTTGTACTGGTCCGGTACGACTGTAATTCCTCTGCACTACTCGGTTCATCCAGTGCATAGTTTTAATTTGATTCAAGTAGCCAAAGTAACTTGAATCACTTCACTTAAACTTTTCTGCATCCTAGAAATATCATCTCATTTTAGAAATTAAGAAAACATCCAATAAAAGCTTTAGTAAATACCAAAAAGAAAGAAAAGAAAGCATGTTGCTTACATGCAAGTACGCGTTAGTACCTTCCCAGAGGCACATAACTGAGAAAAGAGATGATAATTTCGTTCTGGATCCGTTATTTGCACAATACAAGACCGTTCCAAATGGCAGGTCTGATTGCATCGAACTGAATCGCAATAGATTTTCCAATACGACTGCAAATAGCAAAAAATACACTTGAGTTGCCATTTCTCAAAGTTCTGCATTGCCAAATGCCTCCATAAGAGGACCCGGGGTTTACAGTTTATTGGTTTCTCCATAGGCTTCCATTTGACAAAGGGGGATCTATTGACTCTAGTTTCCTTCTGCCAACAAAAGTAACGTACAGCATCATCAGTTTCTGTCTTGCCCGACCCACTCTCACCACTGACTAAAATAGGCTGACTATGAGCCTCATTCATCATTGTCTTAGCACATGAAAAATGGTAAGACATGATGTTCTTCGAGCATCCAGTCGAACAATGCCACCATGATCAACAGCACAACCTCCATCAGGACTTGCTCTAGTCGCACTGAAATTACCAGGAGCCTGACCACTAACGGTACCCATTAATCTTAACCGGTTACTATCAAAATTACGCCACTTTGCAGTTCTAACATGATCAAGAAGGTCGTAATAATGAATTTTACCCGTTCCTAAAAGATTAAGAAGCACATAAAAACAATCTGGGTCACGATCAGTGAAGTTTTCTTTTTCTTCTTTAACTAATTCATCTCCTCTTGGTTGAAGCTTTCATTCATCATCGAACACAGCTCCAAATATTCTTTTTCTTGTTATATTATGAAAGATTGAAATAGGGAAATTTAACACATAACTTCATCATCCAAAATGAATCAAGGTTAACTGAGCAACTTTTTTGAACATAGATTGAATTGAGTAATTCGAATGACACCCTGATTTGATTTTGAGCAACTTTGGTGAACCCATTTGAGTTTTGTCTCAACTCAATTATATATAGATCAAAGTATCTTAATCCAAACCCTGATGAAGAAGATGAAAACCCAACTAATTTATCATCGGTTGAACCACCATCTTCATCAATGGAATCTCAAATTCGGTCACTGAAATTAACTTGAAAGAGGAATTAGATCCAGTTGCGGCAGTGGTGATGGTCCAATCCTGTGATGCTTGCAACAAGTTTCTACTAGTAGAGTATTGAGGTCCGCACCCCACTGTACGATCCTAGAAGCTGCAGTGGGCCCTAACTAAAAGATCTTGGAAACTGATAGTGGTGTGGCGAAGTGGAGGTGGCGTTTCAGTGTTGGAGTTTCTGAGTGATTTGGGGACAAAAGTGAAGGAAGAAGAAGAACGAAAAACTAAAATTTAGATCCCCCAACCTTTATGTCACTTTGACAAAAGTGGTAGCTACAAGAGGGGTATTTTTGGTTTTTCAGCAAGGGTCATTTTTAATCTTTTGTGTTAATTGATCACTTCGATTTTACAAAAAAAGTGAACACATGAAAGGTCCTCCCTCCCTGGCTTTGCCAGGCCGGCCCAATTAAGAATTGGTACCTTGACCAGATGTTGACTGTCAGAGGCTAGATTTGACCTGATTGTTTATTATTATCTTTTAATAAATTTAATTTTATTGTGTTTATTTTTCACGTTCCTAGCTAGTTGTACAGTAAAAATATTAGCCTTAGTTCACATGTCGGACAGAAATTCAATCTCAAAATGAAATTACAATTCTTATGTCAAGCTGGTAAGGTTCTTAGCCTTAGTTCACATGTCGGACAGAAATTCAATCTCAAAATGAAATTACAATTCTTATGTCAAGCTGGTAAGGTTCTTATCAAGATAAAAAGGGGATTCAGATAGGCAAGCAGTCGGGGTTACTGGTTTTACTGAATTGGTGATTCAATCAACGGATTTCAAAGGTTTCTTTGGTCCGGAAGGTGGCGTCGATGGTGGAAAGGATTGTTGGTGCCGGTGTAGGTGGCCGTTTGGGCAATTTGCAGACGTGAAATATACAGGCTATACGGCTTGAGCTGATTAATCAGATGCTGGTCAGCGGTTGATGATTTTCCGTAAGGTATTTTCTATCTCTTTATGGATAGTGTTAGTGGCTAGTGCAGATATTCTCTCTATCAAAGTTCTTTCTATTTCAACAAATTAAAACCTGGCTAGTTTGGGGCCTAATATGATTATTTGGGGCCCGTATATTACTTCATTTACCAAATAGGAAATGATAAGGGATGTCTAAATTTGCTGAAACTACCTGAAAAAGCGGGGGTCTAACAACACCACCCAATATTTCGCTTAGCAATCTGTATGGGCTAACTCCGAAATACTTTCTAGAGAATTAACTAGACAGTCAGACTCAATCTAGGTAAAAGTATCTCAAGGAGTTAATATCTCTCTCTTGTTTTGATTTACTCGAGCTAACAGAAATCAACGAGTCTTTAATCAAACACAAGGAATAACTTGGATGGTACCAAAGACCAATATCCAAGAATCAATCAATGACAATCAACAACCAAAGGTTGAATTATTATAATTGATGATCTAAATGCACAACCTGTATTATTACAATTATAAAGATAAACAATATAATGCGGAAATAGAAATAACACAGACACCAGAAATTTTGTTAACGAGGAAGCCGCAAATGCAGAAAACCCCCGGAACCTAGTCCAGATTGAACACACATTGTATTAAGCCGCTACAGACACTAGCCTACTCCAAGCTAACTTCGGACTGGACTGTGGTTGAACCCCAATCAGTCTCCCATTGATCCAAAGTACAGTTGTACTCCCTACGCCTCTGATCCCAGCAGGATACTGCGCACTTGATTTCCTTAGCTGATCTCACCCACAACTAAGAGTTTCTACGACCCAAAGTCGAAGACTTAACAATAAACAAATCTGTCTCACACAGACAAGTCTATCAAAGGATCAATCTGTCTCCCACAGATAAACTCTAAAAGGTTTTGTTCCGTCTTTTGATAATAATCAAGGTGAACAGGAACCAATTGATAATCCGGTCTTATATTCCCGAAGAACAGCCTAGAGTTATCAATCACCTCACAAAAATCTTAATTGTATGGTAGCGAAACAAGATGTCGCGGAATCACAAACAATGAGACAAAGATGTTTGTGATTACTTTTTATATCTTGCCTATCAGAGATATCAATCTCAAGCCAATCAATCTGATTGTACTCGTACGATAGAAGATGCAAGATCAGATCACACAACTACGATAAAAGTAGTATCGGTCTGGCTTCACAATCCCAATGAAGTCTTTAAGTCGTTAACCTGGTTTTAGAAGAAGAAAAACCAAAGGTTAAAGGAGAACCGACTCTAGTATGCAAACTAGTATCACACGTGAGGTATGGATATTAGTTTTGCATAATACTAGATGTCCTCTTTATATAGTTTTTCAAATCAGGGTTCGCAATTAGGTTACCTTGGTAACAAAGCAATCAATATCCACCGTTAGATGAAAACCTGATTCAGATTCAAGCTAATATTTCTCAACCGTTAAATCGAAAACTTAGTTTGTTACACACACTTGACAATGCACGCTTATAGGTTTGTTAACCGTACCCAAACGTATGCACTTGTTGGTTCAACAATTATTAACCAAAAGGTTATCCATATGAGCATTTCATATCAACCATATTCTTCTTCACCATAACTAGTTCAAATGACTTCAAGATGAACTAGTTAGAGAGTTGTTCAATTCCAAGAAATCTCATGTACTACACAAGACACAATTGAAGCAAAGATGATTTGATTCACTTGAATCGGTTCATGAACTTTTATAGCAACGTTTTCAAACTGCATTCCTTAGTCTTTTTAAGTTTAAGTTCAAAAATCATCTTCAAATATATAACCTTCTCAAGTTCTCATACTAGGTTCGCGGACTTAGCTTCACGCAAGTAGTTTGTCAACTCCAGCAAAAATTCTCGGGTTTGAGAACTTCGGCAGTTCGCGGAATGAGTTCGCGGACTTGACTCACGCATTCTTCCGGTTCTCTTTATCAACAAAGTTCGCAAACTTTGTTCAATGAATATGACTTATACATAAATGTGTTTCCACAACAATGCTTATATCCACTATTGGTTATGTAATCTAAACTCTCATTTCAATCATTGAAACATTCTTAGAGGACATTATATAGTTGTTACACCATTTATAGTCAAAGCAATTTTCAAGATGATTGAAACATATCATGACTTTTGTCACATGGTAAAGATAAACTTGGTTAAAGCGAAAAGCTCACCAACTCATATTTAGAGATATAGATAGGCGAGGTATACTCGGCTCGAAATACCAAATGTGTATAATCAAAGTCTATATATATAGCATACAACTTCTTGTCTAAAATAGTAGGAGATAGAGTAGATAGACTTTTGAGTGATAAATAAGTTCAAGTATTCACATACCTTTTTGTCGAGAAGTTCCACCGGTTCCTTGAGTAGTTCTTCTACTTGTATGATGAATCGCCATGAAGTCCTTGAGCTCAACTACACTTTCTATCCTATTCCGATACTTAGCTATAATAGACTAGAAATCAAGACTTATAGTTTTGATCACTAACATTGACAAACATGCTTGATATAGCAACGCGTGCGAGTTCGACCGAGCAATGCTCTAACAATCTCCCCCTTTGTCAATTTTAGTGACAAAACTATAAATACATATGGAATACAAAAACGATAAAGAAACTTTAGTAGCTCCCATTCCACATGTCTAATCTTCAACATTCCTCGAAATCTTCGTCACTTTCAAGTACTCCAATGATCCCAAAGGTTGTAAGTTTAGCATCACCGTTGTTGAAGATTCGTAACTATAACAATGTGAAAACATAGTTCTCGATCATTGTTATACAGTGTCATAATATTATTACACAACGTCAAATTTTAATTATATCATAACTTCAACAATAATACTATGGTGATATGTATCACTCCCCCTAAGTCAATACTCCATCTCACATGGAAACCACTCCCCCTTACACAATGATCCGAAAACCATATGTATTTGTAGTGTGAACTACATATTAATTCTCCCCCTTTTTGTCAATAAAATTGGCAAAGGTACAAGAACGGGATCATAATGAAATTTCCGAGAGATACATTTCATGACAAAAGGAAAAATACATACCAACTAATTTAGATGCAATCATAAAGCCAAAGATAAATGCATTCATCAAGGAGTTTTAAAGATACAAGATTACCTCTCTAAAATTCCACAGCAGCACACCCCTCAAGATATGACCATTAAGCACAAGTTCAAAAGAACTCTCCCCCATTTGATGTCATTCCCGAAAGAACAACAAGAGCGACCTTAATTTCGAAAGAAAAGAAGGATTTTGAAACAAAAATGACACTAACAAGACAAAAACAACTCTACATAAACTGAACTGGAGTAAACCTACTGGAGTTTCAAAATCAATTGCCCAAAAGATAGAGATACGCATAGGGGCAAGAGTTATAGAAACGTTTTAATGAACCAAAACAACACCAATAGACTGCCTCAAGTGTTGAAACGTAGCAGTGTCTAATGGATTGGTAAGAATATCAACCAATTGTTGTTCGGAAGGCACAAATTCCATACTTTTGATACCATTTTCATAGAGATCATGAATAAAATGGTACCTTATGTCAATGTGCTTTGTTCTTGAGTGCTCAACGGGATTCTCAGTAATTCGAATTGCCCAAAAGATAGAGATACACATAGGGCCAAGAGTTATAGAAACATTTTAATGAACCAAAACAACACCAATAGACTGCCGCAAGTGTTGAAACGTAGAAGTGTCTAATGGTTTGGTAAGAATATCAACCAATTGTTGTTCGGAAGGCACAAATTCCATACTTATGATACCATTTTCATAGAGATCACGAATAAAATGGTACCTTATGTCAATGTGCTTTGTTCTTGAGTGCTCAACGCGATTCTCAGTAATTCGAATCGCACTAGAGTTATAACAAAAGATCGTCATCATTCCAGTATCAACTCCATAATCATCTAGCATTTGTTTCATCCATAGAAGTTGAGTACAACATGATCTAGCAGCAATATATTCTGCCTCACATGTGGAAATGGATTGAGAATTTTTCTTCTTGCTATGCCAAGCTACAAGATTTAGTCCTACATAGTAGAAACTCCCTGATGTACTTTTTCTGTCTTCTACACATCCTGCCCAGTCAGCATCTGAATAAGCAGATAGGTCAGTGTTAGTATCAAAAGTGTAAGATAAACCATATCCTGCAGTGTGATTAAAAAAATATCAGGTCTAGTAGCTGTAAGATACAAAAGGCTACCAATAATAGATCGATACAACTTTTAATCCACTTTTGCTCCTTTCTCATCTCTATGTAGTTTACCAGTAGTGGGCATAGGTGTCAATTTTGGATAAGACTTATCCAGGCCGAACCTTGTCACAGGATCTCGAGCATACTTCTCTTGGGATAGGTAAATTCCATCCTTATGTTGTTGAATTTGTAATCCTAAGAAGAATTTTAATTCACCAACATTGCTCATTTCAAATTCCTTAGCAAGAGAGACTTGGAAGTCCTTTGCAAATATTTCAGAAGTTGATCCATAGATGATATCATCTACATAGATTTGAGAAATAACCACATCTTTCCCACTCCATTTAGTAAACAATGTTTTATCAGCTCCGCCTCTTTAAAAACCTTTTCTGATGAGAGAAGTGGTAAGTTTTTCAAACCAGGCTCTAGGTGCTTGTTTCAACCCATACAATGCCTTTTTAAGTTTTACCACATAATCTGGGAAATCAGGATTTTCAAATCCCTTAGGTTGAGCGACATAGACTTCCTCCTTTCAAATTCCGTTTAGGAACGCGGATTTTATATCCATTTGAAACAGCTTAACCTTAAGAAAACAAGCATGAGCTAACAAAATTCGAATGGACTCAAGGCATGCCACAGGAGCAAAGGTATCGTCAAAGTCAATCCCTTCAATCTGTGAATATCCTTGAGTGACAAGTCTAGCTTTGTTTCTGACAATCGTTCCAAATTCATCAAACTTATTCTTGAATATCCATTTGGTACCAACAATATTGATATTGGAGGGACAAGGTACAAGTTCCCACACATCTTGTATTTGAAATTGATTTAACTCTTCATGCATTGCATTTACCCAAAAGGGATCGTTCAGAGCTTCATCAATATTCCTTGGTTCTACTTGCGAAAGATAACAACCAAAATTGCACATATTTTGAAGTTGTCCTCTTGTTTTGGCTGTAGAATCTCTTCCCCCAATAATATTGTTGGGATCATGATTCCTTTGAACCCAGAGATGTTGTGGAGGGACACGTTCTTGTACATCAGGAATGGCTTGATCAATGCTCTTCTCCTCGTCACTAGAAATGTCAGGATAACCAACCGTTGGGATAACTTCAACTGATTCTGGAATTTCTTTGAATTTATCAATTGTCTCGGTTGGAGGCAATTCAGCAGGAGGATTATCATGACGAAAGTTACTAATGTCGTCGATAATAAAATTAACAGATTTCATCATGACTTGTGTTCTGAGATTAAACACTCGAAAACCACGACTATCAGAAGCATAGCCAAGAAAGATACCTTCATCACTTTTGGTGTCGAATTTCCCTTTCTATTCTCGATCTTTCAGAATATAGCACTTACTTCCAAACACCCTGAAATAGTGTAGATTGGGTTTCCTTCCGTACCACAACTCATAAGGAGTGTTAAGGG
The DNA here is from genome assembly GCF_003573695.1 of Papaver somniferum. Taxonomy (NCBI): domain Eukaryota; kingdom Viridiplantae; phylum Streptophyta; class Magnoliopsida; order Ranunculales; family Papaveraceae; genus Papaver; species Papaver somniferum. Next base: position 5,363,595 of record NW_020620381.1, read on the forward strand.
TTTTAGACCGTAAATACACACGGTTGATCAAGTAACATGCTGTAAAAACAACTTCTTCCAAAATCTTAATGGTAAGTTTTTGTTATGGAGCATTACCCTGGCCATTTCCTGAATATTCCTATTCTTTCTTTCAGCAACTCCATTAGCTTGAGGAGTGATAGGTGGTGAGTATTGTTGAATGATCCCCAGTTCGTCACAGAATTAAAATACCTTGGTGTCTTTGAATTCAGTTCCACGATCGCTTCTAATTTTCTTTAGTTTGTGACCTTGTTCGTTCTGGATCCTTTTAACAATAATCTTGAATTCACTAAGAGTTTCATTCTTATGAGATAGAAATGCAACCCAAGTGAATCTGGTGTAATCATCTACTATAACTAAAGCATACTTCTTACCAGAGTGGGTTGTTGAATTGGTCCGAAGAGATCTATATTAATTAAATCAAGTGGATCTTTAGTGAGAATATCTCGAGATGATTTGTGGTGAGATTTCGTTTTCTTACCCTTTTGACAGACACCACATACACCTTCAATCTTTGCATTGATTTTGGGAATGCCTCTAACAAGTTCTTTGTTAATGATCTTAGTTAGAAGACGATAATTGATGTGACCTAAACGCTCATGCCAAAGATGTGCAGATTCCACCTTAGTCAAATTGCAACGGTTGCTAAACTGAATATCAAGTAGATAACAGTTGTTTTTACCACGAGTTTTTTGAAAAATTACTTTTTCAGTTTTGTCTACAATGTCACATCCATTTGCATTGAAGACAACTCGATGGCATTTGTCACAAATTTGACTAATAGAAAGAAGATTAGCAGTCATACCTTTTACGTACACTACATCATGGATTTCTGGAGCACCGGGAAGTTTGATCGTTCCCTTCTTGCTAATGTAGCAACAACTCCCATCTCCAAACGTTACAAGACCTCCTTTATAGTCAATAGACGAAACGAACCATGTGAGATCACCTGTCATATGTCTACTACATCCACTATTAAGAAACCATTGAAAAGGAGACGTATATCTTAAAGCAAAGGCACCCATACTATTAGTACTTCTCTGTTTAGAGTTTCCTAATAGTCTTGTATGTTCTTTCAGAGTATCAAAAAGTTGTTTAGTTTTCTTACAAAGATTACTTGCAACATTCAGACTCTTTTGAAACGACATACAAACTTGTTGAAGGCGATTGGAAGAATCACAACAACAATACATGCCAAAACTTTAAAGTTTGTCTGAGTGGTTCCTAGTCACATCAGTTTTCACAACAACCGGTCGTTGATTACCATCTGATTTACGAGTATTCTTTTCAATGGAATAACAAGAGTTTCTCAGATTCACAAAGGGACTATTAGCAGATATCAAATCCTTAAGAATTGCAATTTATGCACAAAGATCAGAGTTGATCCGTATTTCAAAAAACTGACCATATAAAAGGTCCTTTCTCCCTCACTTCACTATGCTGGCCCAATTAACAGTTGGTACCTTGACCAGATGTTGACTGTCAGGGACTAAATTTTACCTGATTGTTTATTATTATCTTTTAATAAATTTAATTTTATTGTGTTTATTTTTCACGCTCCTAGCTAGTTGTACAGTAAAAATATTAACCTTATTTCACATGTCGGACAGAAATTCAATCTCAAAATGAAATTACAATTCTTATGTCAAGCTGGTAAGGTTCTTATCAAGATAAAAAGGGGATTCAGATAGGCAAGCAGTCGGGGTTACTGGTTTTACTGAATTGGTGATTCAATCAACGGATTTCAAAGGTTTCTTTGGTCCGGAAGGTGGCGTCGATGGTGGAAAGGATTGTTGGTGCCGTTGTAGGTGGCCGTTTGGGCAATTTGCAGACGTGAAATATACAGGCTATACGGTTTGAGCTGATTAATCAGATGCTGGTCAGCGGTTGATGATTTTCCGTAAGGTATTTTCTGTCTCTGTATGGATAGTGTTAGTGGCTAGTGCATATATTCTCTCTATCAAAGTTCTTTCTATTTCAAAAAATTAAAACCTAGCTAGTTTGGGGCCTAGTATGATTATTTGGGGCCCGTATATTACTTCATTTACCAAATAGGAAATGATAAGGGGTGTCTAAATTTGCTGAAACTACCTGAAAAAGCGGGGGTCTAACAACACCACCCAATATTTCGCTTAGCAATCTGTATGGACTAACTCTGAAATACTTTCTAGAGAATTAACTAGACAGTCAGACTCAATCTAGGTAAAAGTATCTCAAGGAGTTAATATCTCTCTCTGGTTTTGATTTACTCGAGCTAATAGAAATCAGCGAGTCTTTAATCAAACACAAGGAATAACTTGGATGATACCAAAGACCAATATCCAAGGATCAATCAATGACAATCAACAACCAAAGGTTGGATTATTCTAATTGATGATCTAAATGCACAACCTGTATTATTTCAATTATAAAGATAAACAATATAATGCGGAAATAGAAATAACACAGACACCAGAAATTTTGTTAACGAGGAAACCGCAAATGCAGAAAAACCCAGGTACCTAGTCCAGATTGAACACACACTGTATTAAGCCGCTACAGACACTAGCCTACTCCAATCTAACTTCGGACTAGACTGTAGTTGAACCCCAATCAGGCTCCCACTGATCTAAGGTACATTTGTACTCCCTACGCCTATGATCCCAACAGGATACTGCGCACTTGATTCCCTTATCTGATCTCACCCACAACTAAGAGTTCCTACGACTCAAAGTCGAAGACTTAATAATAAAAAAAATTTGTCTCACATAGACAAGTCTATCAAAGGATCAATCTGTCTCCCACTGATAAACCTTAAAAGGCTTTGTTCCGTCTTTTGATAATAATCAAGGTGAACAAGAACCATTTAATAATCCAGTCTTATATTCCCGAAGAACATCCTAGAGTTATCAATCACTTTACAACAATCTTAATCGTATGGTAGCGAAACAAGATGTTGCGGAATCACAAACAATGAGACGAAGATGTTTGTGATTACTTTTATATCTTGCCTATCCGAGATAACAATCTCAATCCAATCAATCTGATTGTACTCGTACGATAAAAGATGCAAGATCGGATCACACAACTACGATAAAAGTAGTATCGGTCTGGCTTCACAATCCCAATGAAGTCTTTAAGTCGTTAACCTGGTTTTAGAAGAAGAAAACCAATGGTTAAAGGAGAACTGACTCTAGTATGCAAACTAGTATCACACCTGAGGTGTGGGGATTAGTTTTGTACAATACTAGATGTCTTCTTTATATAGTCTTTCAAATCAGGTTTGCAATTAGGTTACCTTGGTAACAAAGCAATCAATATCCACCGTTAGATGAAAACCTGATTTAGATTCAAGCTAATATTTCTCAACTTTTAGATCGAAAACTTAGTTTGTTACACACACTTGACAGTACACGCGTCTAGGTTTGTTAACCGTACCCAAACGTATGCACTTGTTAGTTCAACAATAGTTAACCAAAAAGTTAGCCATATGAGCATTTCATATCAACCACGTTCTTCTTCACCATAACTAGTTCAAATGACTTCAAGATGAACTAGTTAGAGAGTTGTTTAATTGCAAGGAAATCTCATGTACTACAGAAGACATAATTGATCTATTAATCACTTGAAAATTGCTTTGAAGCTAATAGTTTGTGTGAGACAACTATTCTCATCTTCCAATAATGTTTCAATGATTAACATGGTGTTTAGAACGATTAACCATTGATTGGATATAACACAATATGCGTACTTGTATGCTAACTCTTGCAAGTTATTCCAAGTCCGGGAACCATAGTATGCATACCCGTATGCGTACCGGTTTGATAGTTGAAGTATGAGAACTTAGTATACGTACCGGTTTAAAAGTTCAAGTCCGGGAATTCAACTGAGTTTGGTTGTGTACGACAGTATAGTACCCGTTTGGGTACTGGTGAACCCAGACCAAGTCCGGCTACTTAGGTATGCGTACCCGTTTGCATACTTGAGTGGGTTAAGTTTTAAAATCGGTTTGTTCATGAACAAATACATTTATATAATAAGGAATGCAATATTTTGCACACCAAGGCTATAATTTTCATGAATTGATTCGAGTGAATCAAAATCGATTTTGCTTCAATTGTGTCTTGTATACTTCTATGAGAATATAAGAAATTGAACAACTTTAGAACTAGTTTCATTTGAGTCATTTGAACTAGTTGTGATTAAGATGAACAAGGTTGATATGAAAGTGTTCATATGGCTAACTTCGGTTAACTATTGTTGAGTCAACCATGTGTACACGTTTAGGTACGATTACTCATATATAAATGAAGTCACATTTCATTTGTGTACAATAAGCTAAGTTCGATCTAACGGTTGAAAGATAATAGCTTGAATCTAATCAGGTTTTCATCTAACGGTGAGTATTGAATGCTTTGTTATAAAGGTAGCATTGATTGCAAACCCTGATTTCAAGACTATACAAGGGAGAACTCTAGCAACTTGTTAGAGCACTGCTCGGTCGAACTTGTAAGCGTTGCTATCTCAAGCTTGTTTATCATGTTAGTTTTCAAAATTATAAGTCTTCATTTCTAGTATACTTATAGCTAAGTCTCGGATTAGGATAAAAAGTGTAGTTGATCATTAGACTTCACGGCGTTCACCGATTGAAGATGAAGAACTACTAAGGGGAGCTTGTGGAACTTCATCAACAAAAGGAATGTGGAGATTTGAACTCATCTATCACTCAAAAGTCTATCTAATCTATCTCCTATTTGAGTCAAAAGTCGTATAGCTATATTGACTTCTATTATACACATTTGATATTTCGAGTTGAGTTTAACTCGCTTACATATTTCTCGAAATATGTGTTGGTTCGCTATAACCAAGTTCATCCTTATTCTTGACGAAAGTCAAAATATGATCATGTGAAAATCTCCTGGTAACATCTTACATGATTTGTGTGAGACAGTCATTTGATGTAGACTTGGAATGTTTTATATTGATCATTCGATCACTTGAAAATTTCTTTGAAGCTAATAGTTTGTTTGAGACAGCTATTGTCGTCTTCCAAGAATGTTTCAATGATTGAAATGAGAGTTTAAAACAAATAATCATGATTGGATATAGCATAGTATGCGTACTTGTATGCTAATTGTTGCAAGTTATTCCAAGTCCGGGAACTACTGGTTGGTTAATGAAAGTCCAGGAACTTAGTATGCATACCGGTATGCGTACTGGTGTGAGTTTCAAGTTACGGAAATTCAACTGAGTTTGGAAGGTATGCTTACCCGTTCGCATACTGGTGAACCCAAACTGAGTCTGGCTACTTAGGTATGTGTACCCGTTTGCATACTTGAGTAGGTTATGTTCTAAAATCGGTTTTTTCATGAACTAATACATTTATATATTAAGGAATGCAATCTTTTACAAGTCGTGGATATAATGTTCATGAATTGATTCGAGTGAATCAAAATCGATTTTGCTTCAATTGTAACTTCTATACTTCTAGGAGAATAGAAACAATTGAACAACTCTAGAACTAGTTTCATTTGAGTATTTGAACTAGTTATGGTTAAGATGAATATGGTTGATATGAAAGTGTTCATATGGATAACTTCGGTTAATTATTGTTGAGCCAACAGGTGTAAATATTTAGGTACAGTTACTCATATCTAAATGAAGTTACTTTTCATTTTTTTATAACTAGCTAAGTTCGATCTAACGGTTGAAATATATTAGCTTGAGTCTTAGGTTCTCATCTAACGGTGAATATTGAATGCTTTGTTACCAAGGTAACATTGATTACAAACCCTGATTTGAAGACTATATAAAGGAGAACTATAGCAACTGGGAAACCTAATCCCCACACCTCTTGTGTGATACTAGTTGTGACTAGAGTCGATTCTCCTTTAACCTTAGGTTTTTCCAAAACCCAGTAGGTTAACGACTTGAAGACTTCATTGGGATTGTGAAGCCAAATCCAACTATTTTCTCTGTAGTTGTGTGTTCTGATCTTGCTGTTTTCTATCGTATTGAGTACTATCTTTTCTAAGATTTGCTCGAGATTTAATATCCGATAGGCAAGATAAAAAGTAGTCACAAACATCTTCGTCTCATCGTTTGTGATTCCACAATATCTTGTTTCGCTACCATATGATTAAGATTATTGTGAGGTGATTGATATTACTAGGTTGTTCTTCAGGAATATAAGTCTGGTGTATCAATTGGTTCCTTTCACCTTGATTTATCAAAAGACGAAATAAAACTCATAGGTACATCCGTGGGAGACAGAGTTATCTATTCAATAGATTTTTTTTTGTGTGAGACAGATTGGTTTATCAAGTCTTCGTCTTTGGGTCGTAGAAACTCTTTGTTGTGGGTGAGATCATCTAAGGGAATCAAGTGCGCAGAATCTGGCGTGGTTCTATAGGCGTAAGGAATGCGATTGTACCTTGATCGGTATCAGATTGGTTAGGGCTCAACTACATTCCAGTCCGAAGTTAACTTGGAGTAGGCTAGTGTCTATAGCGGCTTACTACAGTGTGGTGTTCAAATCTGGACTAGGTCTCGAGGCTTTTATGCATTTGCGGTTTCCTCGTTAACAAAATTTCTGGTGTCTGTGTTATTTCTTTTCCGCATAATATTTGTTTATATAATTGAAATATCACAGGTTGTGCGTAAGTTCAATCAATTGTGAATCCAACCTTTGGTTGTTGATTAAATTGATTGATACTTGGATATTGGTTTTTGATACCGTCCAAGTTATTTCTTATGTTCAATCGGGCTCGCAAATTCCTATTTATTTGATTGCCGATTGAATTGAGAATTAGAGATATAACTATTGGATATACTTTTCTTAAGATTGAGTCTGATTGTCTAGTTGATATTCTCTTGAAAGTATATTGGAGTTAGTCCATACATATTTCTAAGAGAAATATTGGGTGTGGTTGTTAGACCCCCGATTTTTTCAATTAGTATCAGAGCAGGCAAACACGTTCAAGACCTTATAAGTCTGTGTTTGTAGCGATCAGACTCTATGGATAGCGTTATCTCAGATAAACGCATCATCAAAAATAAAAGTTATGTTTCCATGAAATCTGTTAAAGAGAAAGATTTTTCTATCTCGAATTTAGATGAACATTGTGTTCCAACAAAACAAGATTGCAATGATAAGTGTTACCCCGATTACATTTCGAACGAGTCTGACTCTGTTGAAGAAAGGGAAGCATCCAAAGAGAGTGAAATGATTCTAAATCTTGTTAAAATCCAGGCTGATAGAATCAATCGGTTGAAACACAACGTCAATGCTTTTATCGGTATAGTAAAAGAACGTGACTCTAAATTAAAGGCTCTTAGCGAGGAAAACGCCGAAGTCTGCTCCTCACGAACCTTACTCGAGGCGAAACTCAAAAAGCATGCTTTAGAAATTGAACAACTTTTGAGTAAACTCTCTATTTCAGGATGTTCTAAAGAGTCCACTATACCAATCCCTTCTGACCCAACTATAAATTCAGTTCCAGAAGCTAAATCACAATCCTTTTAGATTAGAAAAGATGTGCCTGTATCTTCCTCAAATCAAGGAAACTTCACATCGCTCGGAAGGAAGAAATCTCATAACTATGATGTTAAGTCTGTTCACTCTAAGCACTCAGGTGATCAGAAAGTGTGTCTCTTTTGTGATTCAAAAGGACATGTTGAACAAAAAAGAATGACAATTTTATTGTTCGACTTCAACATACCTTAGATTTAATACTCAAAGGTGTAACTGACATTCGGATGTCTAAACCTTTTGGTTTTAGTACTCACCCTGTGAATTCTTCCAGGGAGGTCAGTTCAATTTGCTCATTGAATGTTCGGAGAAATTGTAGCTTTAATACAATTTGGTCAAGGAGATTTCAGAAAGGTCCGTCTCAACCTAATGAGAAGAATGATGTTCAAGATTTGAAAAAGGTTCATGTAGATGGAACCAACAGTGGATATATGAAGGACAACCTTAATCTGATAATTGAAGGATACAAGGATCTCATCAACAGGCTGTCAAAATCCTCCAAACAAACTTCTTCTGCTAAGGACTCGAACTTAGTCTCGTATTTTGATGACAACAAGTTTTATGATAATTTTTCACATCAAAAAGGATTCTTTCCTAGAATTGGAAGGAAAAAGAGACTCAACCGTGAACACCATTTAGTTAATAAGCTTAGGGCTCATACTTGTGCTAATTAATCACAAGGTTGAAATCTCACTCACACACAAAAAAAAAAATCCTGGTTGAGTGAGATATGGTCAGGTATATATACTTATTGGTAAAATGCTTTCTAATTAGTCGAGCTATTTTCTTATCGTCCTTAGCTAAACTATTGTCTACAGACAAGCCTAAGTATTTTTTGTGTCTCAAGAATCTCTTCATTTTTTTCTTATTGTTTTAGTTTCGAAGAAGTTTTTGTTGCAACTAAGTTGCCTGCTACTCTTGTGCTCTAAATTGTTTCTCTGTGGAGATATAAAATTTATTGAGCCAAAAATTGTGAAAGAAAATATTCACGTAGCAAAATTATATTGTTTTGTCTTACCTTGTAAAATGTACGTTTCGTTTTGGTTTTGTTTTTCTTTTGGGTTCAGATTGTGTTCGTACGTGTATCCATAACTTACTTGTCACGAACTGTCTTTAGAAACCCTAAAAGTTATCGTCCCTAAGAAACCATTTAAATACCAAACCTATTGAGTCACGTGCGCATACTCTAGGTTATTGTTTTTTTGTCAAGAATGTCTTCACCTTGCAAGAGGTTTTCTTGATAAAGGTATTGGTTTTGAGTCCAAGGGGAGGAAGAAAAGAACCCTAGTAGAAGATGATGATCAAAATCTTGATGCCTCATGCTACCACGCCTATACTCATCAGGATGTTGAGAATAAGGATATAGTTTCTGCTGAAGTGGTTCATGATTTTCTTAAATACTTTGAGGAAGAAAAACTGCAACTCATTGATACTATGAAGGGTCTTGATGTGTTAAGAACTGAGTTTAAAAAGGTTAATTCAGACCTTGTTCTCATAAAGACACATGTTAAAGATCTTCTCAATGAGGATATATTCTCTGAAAAAGCAGTGGATGCTGTCAATCACAAGCTCAAAGGACTCGAGACTCGTAGGGGTTCCGGAAGTGATCTTTGATTTCCATTTATGATCAGTTTTGTTGGCTTATGAGTCTTTTGTTTTTTGCTTGTTGTCTTTATTTTGTCTAGGAAAATTCTTATGAGATTTTATTCTTGTGTTTTAAGAAGGATAACTAGGGTTTGGAATAGCAATTATTGTGAGTATACATAGCTATTGCCAACGTCTTTCAATGTTTTTAGATTTATTTATTTAAATTCTAAATTTTATTTGGAAGATGATTTTGCATTACTAATCTTTATGGGTTTTATATATTGCAAAAATTGTTATGGGATATGTGTGTTTACGCCCGTGAACTATGATTGTCCCATACACATAAAAAGTTAAGCCTATTATCTCATTATGTAAATATTGATGGAAGATAGGATGAACTTTTGATCGCAAAGATTAACTCTATTATATGTATTTATGCAAATATTAATGAAAATAGAATGAATCTTTGTATATTCCGCAGTATTGATCTTTTCCTGATCCACTTCTATGTGAAAGTTCTGTGTGGCTCCGTAAGTTTTCTTATGTTGAGCATTTCCGATTAAATTAATTATGGGTTCTCTTGTGGTTAATTTAATTGAGTTTTCTGGATACAAAGTCATGTGATTTGTTAATGTCCAAATAAATCCTTATTTTCTTGCAAAAGTAAGGTCTGTCTTGTTGTTCTTTCAGGAATGACATTTTATGGGGGAGAGTTCTTATTTGAACTTGTGCTTAATTGCCAAATCTTTGTGAGGAGTACGGTTGTGGAATATTATAGGAGTTTTCTTGTATCTCTATTAACTCCTTGATGAATGCATTTAGTTTCGACTATATGATTGCATCTAAACAAAGTTGATATGTTTTCTTTTAGTCATGAAGAATCTCTATGAGAATTTCATTATGATCCCACTAGTTTTCGTACATTTGCCAATTTATATTGACAAAAAAGAGAATTAATGTGTAGTTCACACTACAAATACATATGGTTTACGAATCATTATGAAAGGGGGAGTAGTTTTCATGTGAGATGAAGTATTGACTAAGGGGGAGTGATACACATCACCATAGTATTGTTGTCAAAGTTGTGATACAATTGGACTTTGATGCTGTGTAATAATACTATGATACTGTATAACAATACAAAAACATCTTTTTTTTATATATTTTTATAGTTACGGATCTTCAACAACTATGATTATGAGCTGAACACGTTCAGAATCACTGAAGTACTTGGACGTGACGAATATTTCGAGTAATGTTGAAGAACCAAGGAAATCAAGCATTTGGATGAGAAGCTATAAAGTTTATTTATTTTATAATCCATATGTATTGATAGTTTTGTCAGTAAAATTGACAATGGGGGAGATTGTTAGAGCACTGCTCGGTGGAACTCGCAAGCGTTTCTATCTCAAGCTTGTTTGTCAAGTTTAGTTGTCAAATCTCTAAGTCTTGATTTCTGGTCTACTTATAGGTAAGTCTCGGATTAGAATAAAAAGTGTAGTTGAGCATTAGACTTCACGACGTTCATCGATTGAAGACGAAGAACTACTAAGGGGAGCTTGGGGAACTTCATCAACAAAAGGTATGTGGAGACTTGAACTCATCTATCACTCAAAAGTCTATCTACTTTATCTGCTATTTGAGACAAAAGTCGTATAACTATATAGACTTTGATTATACACATTTGATATTTGGAGCTGAGTTTAACTCGCTTACACATTTCTCGAAATATATGTTGGTAATCTTTCGCTTTAACCAAGTTCATATTATATTCTTAACGAAAGTCAAAAGATGGTCATGTGAAAATCGCCTTCATCTTACATGATCTGTGTGAGACAGTCATTTGATGTAGACTCAGAATGTTTCGTATTGATCATTCGATCACTTGAAAATTGCTTTGAAGCTAATAGTTTGTGTGAGATAGCTATTGTCGTCTTCCAAGAATGTTTCAATGATTGAAATGGGATTGGATATAGCATAGTATGCATACTTGTATGCTAACTGTTGCAAGTTATTCCAAGTACGGGAATGATGAGTGCTAAAAAGTGCATATTTCTATATCTTTTTCTTGGCAATTAACTCATCTTTTGTGCTCTAATTCTCCATTTTATCCCATATTCTGTATTTTCATTGTTTTCAAGAATAAATACTTTTCTTAATTAATTTTGTATTTTTAGGTTCTAAATAAAGCTTGGATGGAATTGTGGAGCGAAAAGAGCAGAAAAGTGGTGGAAGCCGATAAGAATCACGCAAGGAAGCCGCGAAGAATGTTGTGCACAAGACTCAAAGGCTAGAAATGGGCTTAGAAGGAAGATTTGCTCTTAAAGAATGAAGTGGGCTTGGCATGTCCAAGGCCCAAAGTCCATCCCACTCCCATATCAAGATCCAAGCCCGCCTCAGCTCCTGGCCGTCAGATTGGATCCATCACATCATCCAACGGTCGCCTCATCACCGATCATCAAACCTTGAAGATCCTATCAAACACCTAAGCAACCTAACCCTATAACCCGCACCAAACGCACCCTTCTCCTAATTCCATCGAGTTTCTCTTCCATACCCTTCACCTGCTCTGCAACCAGCGTCGCCCTCACCACCAACTCCGCCAACTCCACTGCTTCAACCACCACAACCGCCACCAAAAGCCATCATGGATATCCCTCACCGAAACCCATCATTCCCCTAAACTTCTAGCCATCTATTCTCTCGATTTCATCCCTGATTTCTCTCTGAAACCCTAGGTAAGAAATCAATAGAATAGGTCGAGTTAGAAACGCAATTGGAAGGCATGGAGAGGAGCATGAGAGTCAGAGAAGAAATGGGTCGACCTTCTTGAGTGATTTGTCACGTCAAATTAGGTAAAGTCGAACCCTAATTTCAACTGTGTAATTTGGGGATTTGGGGATTTTCTCTGTAAACCATAATTGATTAATTTGGGTATAAATATGGGTTGTGGGTGTTGTGTTGAAGATATTCCTGGGCTAGCCAGTGCTTCACCCAAGAGGACTGGAATAGCCAGTTCCTCAAGGGTTAGTTCTTAATTTAAATTATTTTGTAAATTTCAATTGTATTTGTTTACCATGTCTAGTATGTTATAATTTACTTGCTAGGGCTTAGATGAAACTCTTGATTGCATGCTAGGATAGTTAATATACATGTTGTTGTTCTTGTGATGTTTAAACTGAAGTAGGACTGATAATTAGCCATTTGAGCTAATTCACCTGTGATCAGCTGTGCTGTAAGAAGACAGCTGATGCTAGGGGTGAAGTTAGTGATAGTGGTTAAGAATTCAGTCCATTTGAAGGGCTGTGCTTAATTTCCTTAGAATTGATAGTTAACTGGTTGAGCAAACAAGCCTGTGATCAGCTGTGCTGTAAGAAGACAGTTGATGCTATGGGTAAGTTAGTGAGATTAGTTAGTAAATCACTCATTGTAGTCTTCCATGAAAGAAAAATACATAGCTTGCATAAGAACTTCCTTAGTTTAGGATCAAGATGTGGATTCAAAACCTAGTGTTTCCTTGTTTCACATTGTATCTGTAGCTGTAATCTTTGCTCATTGCCCTTGGCTCACTGCCTTGGTTTGTTTTCTTTGTTTCACTGTTTCTTTGTTTCTTTTGCCACTGTTACTCACTGCTTCACTTTGTTCACTGCCACCTTCACATTGCCATTGTTTTAGTCCATTTTCACTATTTTTCATTTAGATAACTAGCTTAAAAACTTCAACTATACACCCTAGTCCCTGTGGATTCGAACCGTATTTGCACAAGCTACAATCGGCACCGTGCACTTGCGGTATAACCATGTAGGCTTCCCTTATACTCTTATTTCATACATCTTTAAAGCCTATCAGGGAACCATAGTATGCATACCTGTATGCGTACTAGTTGGTTAATGAAAGTCCGGGAACTTAGTATGCATATCGGTATGCGTACTGGCGTGAGTTTCAAGTTCCGCAAATTCATCTGAGTTTGGAAGGTATGCGGACCCGTTCGCCTACTGGCGAACCCAAACTAAGTCCGACTACTTAGGTATGTGTACCTGTTAGCATACTTTAGTAAGTTATGTTCTAAAATCGGTTTTTTCATGAACTAATACATTTATATATTAAGGAATGTAATCTTTTGCAAACCGTGGGTATAATGTTCATGAATTGATTCGAGTGAATCAAAATCGATTTTGCTTCAATTGTATCTTGTATACTTTTTCGAGAATATAAACAATTGAACAACTCTAGAACTAGTTTCATTTGAGTCATTTGAACTAGTTATGGTTAAGATGAATATGGTCGATATAAAAGTTTTCATATGGCTAACTTCGGTTAACTATTGTTGAGCCAACAAGATGTACACGTTTTGGTACGGTTACTCATATCTAAATGAAGTCACTTTTCATTTGTGTGTAACAATCTTAGTTCGATCTAACAGTTGAAAGATATTAGCTTGAGTCTAATCAGGTTTTCATCTAACGATTAATATTGAATGCTTTGTTACCAAGGTAACATTGATTGCAAACCCTGATTTGAAGACTTATTAAAGGAGAACACTAGCAACTGGGAAACCTAATCCCCATACCTCCTGTGTGATACTAGTTGCGACTAGAGTCGATTCTCCTTTAACCTTAGGTTTTCCAAAACCAAATAGGTTAACGACTTGAAGACTTCATTGGGATTGTGAAGCCAAACCCAACTATTTTCTCTGTAGTTGCATGTTCTGATCCTGATATTTTCTATTGTATTGAGTACTATCTTCTATAAGATTTTCTCTAGATTTAATCTCCGAAAGGCAAGATAAAAAGTAGTCACAAACATCTTCGTCTCATCGTTTGTGATTCCACAATATATTGTTTCGCTACCATACAATTAAGATTATTGCGAGGTGATTGATATTACTAGGATGTTCTTCGGGAATATAAGTCTGGTGTATCAATTGGTTCCTGTTCACCTTGATTTATCAAAAGACGGAACAAAACTCATAGGTATATATGTGGGAGACAGATTTATCTATTCAATAGACTTTTCTATGTGACACATATTGGTTTATCAAGTCTTCGACTTTGGGTCGTAGAAAATCTTAGTTGTGGGTGAGATCATCTAAGGGAATCAAGTGCGCAGAATCCGGTGTGGATCTAGAGGCGTAAGGAATGTGATTGTACCTTGATCAGCGTGAGACTGGTTAGGGCTCAACTACATTCCAGTCCGAAGTTAACTTGTAGTAGGCTAGTGTCTGTAGCGTCTTAATGCATTGTGGTGTTCAAATCTGGACTAGGTCCCAGGGTTTTTCTGCATTTGCGGTTTCCTCGTTAACAAAATTTCTGGTGTTTGTGTTATTTCTTTTCCGCATTATATTTGTTTATATAATTGAAATATCACAGGTTGTGCGTAACTTCAATCAATTATGAATCCAACCTTTGGTTGTTGATAAAATTGATTGACACTTGGATATTGGTTTTTGATACCGTACAAATTATTTCTTTTATTCAATCGGGCTCGCAAATTCCTATTTGTTTGATTGCAGATTGAATTGAGAAATAGAGATATAACTCTTGGATATACTTTTTTTTAAAGATTGAGTCTAACTGTCTAATTGATTCTTTTGAAAGTATATTGGAGTTAGTCCATACAGATTGCTAAATGAAATATTGGGTATGGTTGTTAGAACCCCGCTTTTTCACAACTGGTAAACCTAATCCCCGCGTCTCATATATGATACTAGTTGCGACTATAGTCGATTCTCCTTTAACCTAGGTTTTTATTAAAATTATAACTTAACGACTTAAAGACTTCATTGGGGTTCTGAAGCCAGACCCAAATATTTTCTCTGTAGTTGCGTGTTCTGATCTTACTTTATTCTATCGTATTGAGTACTATCTTCTCTAAGATTTGCTCGAGATTTAATCTCCGATAGGAAAGATAAAAAGTAGTCACAAACATCTTCGTCTCATCGTTTGTGATTCCACAATATCTTGTTTCGCTAACATACGATTAAGATTATTGCGAGGTGATTGATATTACTAGGTTGTTATTCGGGAATATAAGTCTGGTGTATCAATTGGTTCCTGTTCACCTTGATTTATCAAAAGATGGAACAAAAACTCGTAGGTATTTCTGTGGGAGAAAGATTTACCTATTCAATGGACTTTTCTGTGTGAGACAGATTTGTTTATCAAGTCTTCGATTTTGGGTCGTAGCAACTCTTAGTTGTGGGTGGGATCAGCTAAGGGAATCAAGCACGCAGAATCCGGCGTGGTTCAAGAGGCGTAAGGAACGTGACTGTACCTTAATCAATGTGAGATTGGTTAGGGTTCAACTACATTCCAGTCCGAAGTTAACTTGTAGTAGGCTAGTGTCTTAGCGTCTTAATACAATGTGGTGTTCAAATCTGGGCTAGGTCTCTGGGTTTTTCTGCATTTGCGTTTTCCTCGTTAACAAAATTTCTGGTGTTTGTGTTATTTCTTTTCTGCATTATATTTGTTTATATAATTGAAATATCAAAGGTTGTGCGTAACTTCAATCAATTGTGAATCCAACCTTTGGTTGTTGATAAAATTGATTGACACTTGGATATTGGTTTTTGATACCGTCCAAGTTATTTATTTTATTCAATCGGGCTCGCAAATTCCTATTTGTTTGATTGCAGATTGAATTGAGAAATAGAGATATAACTCTTGGATATACTTTTTTTTAAAGATTGAGTCTAACTGTCTAATTGATTCTTTTGAAAGTATATTGGAGTTAGTCCATACAGATTGCTAAATGAAATATTGGGTATGGTTGTTAGAACCCCGCTTTTTCACAACTGGTAAACCTAATCCCCGCGTCTCATATATGATACTAGTTGCGACTATAGTCGATTCTCCTTTAACCTAGGTTTTTATTAAAATTATAACTTAACGACTTAAAGACTTCATTGGGGTTCTGAAGCCAGACCCAAATATTTTCTCTGTAGTTGCGTGTTCTGATCTTACTTTATTCTATCGTATTGAGTACTATCTTCTCTAAGATTTGCTCGAGATTTAATCTCCGATAGGAAAGATAAAAAGTAGTCACAAACATCTTCGTCTCATCGTTTGTGATTCCACAATATCTTGTTTCGCTAACATACGATTAAGATTATTGCGAGGTGATTGATATTACTAGGTTGTTATTCGGGAATATAAGTCTGGTGTATCAATTGGTTCCTGTTCACCTTGATTTATCAAAAGATGGAACAAAAACTCGTAGGTATTTCTGTGGGAGAAAGATTTACCTATTCAATGGACTTTTCTGTGTGAGACAGATTTGTTTATCAAGTCTTCGATTTTGGGTCGTAGCAACTCTTAGTTGTGGGTGGGATCAGCTAAGGGAATCAAGCACGCAGAATCCGGCGTGGTTCAAGAGGCGTAAGGAACGTGACTGTACCTTAATCAATGTGAGATTGGTTAGGGTTCAACTACATTCCAGTCCGAAGTTAACTTGTAGTAGGCTAGTGTCTTAGCGTCTTAATACAATGTGGTGTTCAAATCTGGGCTAGGTCTCTGGGTTTTTCTGCATTTGCGTTTTCCTCGTTAACAAAATTTCTGGTGTTTGTGTTATTTCTTTTCTGCATTATATTTGTTTATATAATTGAAATATCAAAGGTTGTGCGTAACTTCAATCAATTGTGAATCCAACCTTTGGTTGTTGATAAAATTGATTGACACTTGGATATTGGTTTTTGATACCGTCCAAGTTATTTATTTTATTCAATCGGGCTCGCAAATTCCTATTTGTTTGATTGCAGATTGAATTGAGAAATAGAGATATAACTCTTGGATATACTTTTTTTTAAAGATTGAGTCTAACTGTCTAATTGATTCTTTTGAAAGTATATTGGAGTTAGTCCATACAGATTGCTAAATGAAATATTGGGTATGGTTGTTAGAACCCCGCTTTTTCACAACTGGTAAACCTAATCCCCGCGTCTCATATATGATACTAGTTGCGACTATAGTCGATTCTCCTTTAACCTAGGTTTTTATTAAAATTATAACTTAACGACTTAAAGACTTCATTGGGGTTCTGAAGCCAGACCCAAATATTTTCTCTGTAGTTGCGTGTTCTGATCTTACTTTATTCTATCGTATTGAGTACTATCTTCTCTAAGATTTGCTCGAGATTTAATCTCCGATAGGAAAGATAAAAAGTAGTCACAAACATCTTCGTCTCATCGTTTGTGATTCCACAATATCTTGTTTCGCTAACATACGATTAAGATTATTGCGAGGTGATTGATATTACTAGGTTGTTATTCGGGAATATAAGTCTGGTGTATCAATTGGTTCCTGTTCACCTTGATTTATCAAAAGATGGAACAAAAACTCGTAGGTATTTCTGTGGGAGAAAGATTTACCTATTCAATGGACTTTTCTGTGTGAGACAGATTTGTTTATCAAGTCTTCGATTTTGGGTCGTAGCAACTCTTAGTTGTGGGTGGGATCAGCTAAGGGAATCAAGCACGCAGAATCCGGCGTGGTTCAAGAGGCGTAAGGAACGTGACTGTACCTTAATCAATGTGAGATTGGTTAGGGTTCAACTACATTCCAGTCCGAAGTTAACTTGTAGTAGGCTAGTGTCTTAGCGTCTTAATACAATGTGGTGTTCAAATCTGGGCTAGGTCTCTGGGTTTTTCTGCATTTGCGTTTTCCTCGTTAACAAAATTTCTGGTGTTTGTGTTATTTCTTTTCTGCATTATATTTGTTTATATAATTGAAATATCAAAGGTTGTGCGTAACTTCAATCAATTGTGAATCCAACCTTTGGTTGTTGATAAAATTGATTGACACTTGGATATTGGTTTTTGATACCGTCCAAGTTATTTATTTTATTCAATCGGGCTCGCAAATTCCTATTTGTTTGATTGCAGATTGAATTGAGAAATAGAGATATAAC
>NW_020620382.1:0-759 GCF_003573695.1 Papaver somniferum
AAAATAAAGTAAAACAATACTTCTCTAAATACTTAGCATTCTTGTGAGTAACAACATTCTTAATGGCGAGGCCCGACTAACAACATTATTCGGTTTGAAAATAATTAAATTTTTAACTGTATAATATTTCTGCAATATTAAATTTACTACTACTAGTACTAATTATTATTATTCTTTAATTTAATTTATTTATTTTTTAATTTGATAATAATTATTATTATTGTTTATTTCCAAAGGATACCACACGTTCGTGTTGTGGCCGCAACATGGATACTTAAGGAGACCATGCACTTCATTGTGCAAGTGAAGTTGGTCAGAAATACCGACATAACTTGGTGCGAGATGTTATTTTGGATATTTGTTATCGCTCCACAATCGCAGCTAGGAAGGAGGTAGCGCTAGGCCTCTTATCAGACACTAAAGTTGCGCTCAAGCCGGCTGACATTCTTATTCACAGTTGGGAAAACGGCCAGGACACATGTTTCGATGTCACCGAAGTTTCTCCCTTTTCGGGTGGTGGCACTCGGAGTTTGATGCCAGGTCATGCCATCGCTATGGAAGTTCCTCACAAAAATAACTAATATTTGGACAAGTATACATTTCAAGGATACCGCTTTTGTGCATTGGCATTCTCCACCTTAGGTGAACTTGGAGAGGACTTGGTCATTCTGTTGAAAAGACCGAAGAATTCTTGACTAACTATGATTTCAATAGCAAAGTAGGTGGTTTACTTTTTCATAAGGTAGATTTGGTTATCCA
>NW_020620383.1:0-850 GCF_003573695.1 Papaver somniferum
CACCTGTCTCTTATCGTTCTTTTTGTGACGCCTCCTGTGGGTCGTATATTCACTGTTTTACTCATTTTTATCATTTTAATCAACTTTTGAGCAACATACATGTATTTTGAGATTATGATTAATATGAGAAGCTAAATCCCAACACTGGGGCAATGGAGGAAGCCTTATTTCATACTTGGGTAATTATATTTAATTCTTTTCATGACTTTTGCATTAATTTTAATTGAAATTATGATTTAAATTAATTAGTTGTGATTTGATTTGATGGGTCATGCTTAGCTTAGATGATTTGATGTCCCATGCTTAACATTTACACCTAATATTTTGAGAATCGATCTTGGCAATAAATTAGAGTCGATATATTTAATATATTTTTTGAGCTATTATTGATAAAAGAATTATTATTTGAACCTTAAGAAATGAAATTGGCAGAATCCTAGTCCCAGTACCTCTCGCCCATTGTGACAAATATTGTGTATATTTTTTTATTTTTAAATCTTTACAAGTCCGAGCAACGAACTTTTACTACCACTTTCAATATTACAACAGACATGCGAATTCCTAAACACCACTACTGTGTTGCTAGGCATGCTTCCTCAACACATTTTCCTCTTAGTGTTAATACGTGTGCAGGGAAGGACGACGATTACTATATCGTCTCGGCCCCTCGGGTTCGCACACGGCATAGGAGTCGTGGCCCGAGTCGACGACAGCGGTTCATCGCCCGTCTGGTACGAGAGGTAAGTCCAATCGAAACACCCGCGAATCTCCTGCAAGCGGGTTACTGTCTTCCTTAAGGTGATAATTGTTTGAGGACGAACCGGACTGTCTTTATTTTCCTAGTAAAGGG
>NW_020620384.1:0-3947 GCF_003573695.1 Papaver somniferum
CCCGCCCGCTGTTTGTGGGTGCGGGGTTGGTTATGGAAAAAAAACCCGCAGTCTGTGGGTGCGAGGTTGGTTTTAGCTTATACCCGCCCATACCCGCCCATGTGCAGCCCTAGTCCTATTGCTTCTTCTTTTTTTTTAACCAAAGAGCAAACTTAATATTATATAAGGATATTTCTTACATCATGATTATGTAAGGAATTACAAAGTCACGTGAATAACCCCACCAATCCCCACATAAATTATATTTACGAACTGCCTTTGCTAAAGCATCTGTAGCTTTATTACAAGAATTGTACACAAACTCATAAGACCACACAGGAAAACTATTACATGTATTAACACAATTTCTAAGAAGAGGTAAACATTGCCATTGACAGAGACCAGTGCGATGCTGTAAAAAGTTACTAATATCCAGATTGTCTGTTTCGAAAATGACATTAGACCAACCATTTGATGCTGTTATTTGCTTAGCTTCTAACATAGCCCAGGCTTTAGCTTGTTGAACATTTATAGCTCTTTTCAATGTTCCCCTTCCCATGACATAGGCTCCTGTAAAATTTCTAGTTATAATACCAGTTCCTGCTAACAAAGAATCAGAATTATATGAAGCATCAATATTTATCTTTAAGAATTGTACAGGGGAGGTTCCCAAGGTAGATCTAAAGTATAGTTATGCAAAAGAGAATGACTATGAGCAATAACTGAGTTATCTAAAAGATGTTGTGCCCTATAAGAGTTTATCTGATGTATGACAGTGTGATGATTGGGTGTTATATTGCTAAAAACATCCCTACATCTATGTTTCCAAATGAAGTGCATTATGTCGAGAGCTAAGTGAACAACTAGGGGTGTTCCATTTATATTTATGTGAGAATCCTTAAGCTGCCAAGTCTGAATCCAGGAGAGAACTGAGGGATGATCCACAATGAAAACGAATTGATTAGGAAAAAAGTCTGTCAGATTGCTTGAGAGAAAGAGCAATGGAGTAGCAAATGGTATCTTCTGTTTGATTCATACTACACATAACACATATTTTATCATTAGTATCCAAGTGTATGAAAATGCGAGCTTTAACAGGAATAGCATCATGTATTCCTTTCCACATAAAAATTTGAAACTTGTAAGGTACTTTCAATTTCCAGAATGCTAACCAAAAATGCTGAGATAAACCCATTGAAATGTCTACGTGCAAATTGAAGTTCTTCTAAATGGCAGTCCATTTAAAGCTTTTAATGCATCAAGAGGCATACGTCAAGGAAATCCCTTATCTCCCTACTTATTCATCTTGGCTATGAAATCCTACTCAAGAGTTCTAGCTCACTGTGAAAGAACTAAGCAAATCACATGTATGAAGATATCAAGATCAACCCCTAAAATTAATCACCTACTTTTCGCGGATGATTGCCTTTTATTCTGTAAGGCTACTCTTGCTCAGACAAACAAACTTTTCCAAGTTATTGAAGATTTTAGTGTGTGTTCTGGACAACTTAATAAACTTCAACAAGTCCGATGTCTATTTTAGTTCGAACATGGAGCCTTCTTCTTTCCAAACTTTTAGTGGTATTTTCCAGGTACGCGAGATGAGTCTAAAAGAAGAACAATATTTGGAATGCCATTTTTTGTTGGGAAAATAGGAAAGTGCCTTTTGGTGTCTTGCATGAGAAGATGAATCGTCGCTTTTCAAATCGGAATGCAAGTAATATGTCATAAGTTGCTCGTTCGGTAATGATTGAGAATGTTTCTAATGATATACCTATCTATCATATGCAAAGTTTTAAACTACCAGATGTCACCATTAATAAGATGAATTCCTCTCAACAAGCTTTCTGGAGAAATAAGAAAACTAATAAAGGCAGGAAAATAGTTACTTGGAGAAGGGTTTGTCATCCTAAGTCAGAGGGTGGTCTCGATTTCAGTGACATGCACACACTTAATAGAGCCTTGTTGGCTAAGTCGGTCTGGAAACTCTGTACAGATCAGTCATCAATTATGTATAAATCTTTAAAGGAGAAGTATTATCTAGATGAGAATCTGTTTGACCTAAAAAAGAAATCTAATACAACATGGTCTTGGCGTAGCATCAGTTTAGAACTTCACTTTGTTCAGAAAAATCGTTGTTGGAACCTGGTGAATGGAGAATCAATATCTAATTTGGAAGCATCGCTGGATTCCTGAGCTTCAAGATCCTCCTCAACCAAAACAAGGCTAAAGTGTTGCTCAAAACTATACACGTGTTGACCAACTTTTTATGTCAGATACGGCAGATTGGAATATTTCACTCATTGGTGTCTTATTTAATCCAGAGATAGTCGATCTTATTTTGACTATATCCATTCACCCTGCACAGTCTGACAAGATGATTTGGCTACTGGAAAAAAAATTGGACTTTTTCAGTTAAGTTTTGTTATCAAAAGATGATGCATGAGTCTGCTCTTATTCAACCAGCGGATACAATGATGATGAAAATATATTGTAGGTTATTGAAGCTTCCCACTTTACCAAGGATAAGACACTTTCTATGGAAATCCATCTCAAATGTTCTATCTACAAGAGAAGCCCTTCGTTCTGCTATTGTTGGGGAGGATGATTCTTGTCCCATTTGCAATCTACATCCAGAATTTGCAACTCATTTCATTATGAATTGTACTTTTTCAAGGGAAGTCTGGTTTGCTACCTTGGGTTGGTCTTCTGGTACTACAGGCTCATTATCAGAATGGATTGGCAGTTGGTTTGATAGTATGCAGAATGGTACCATTAAGGAATCTGAAATAGTTAACAGAGCTATCATTGCTTGGATCATTTGGATAACAAGATGCAATAAAGTGTTCCAGCAGACAAACCCCACTCCTGAAGTGATTATTCATCAGTGTAAATTATTGATGGATGAACACACACACAGGATTTATAACACTCCTCAGATTATCTCTTAGAGTTAATCGTATTAATGCTCACTGGGTTCCCCCCTACAAACACCTTGACCATAAATTGTGATGGTTCTTTTGATTCACATAATCTAACAGGTGGCATTGGTCTAATTCTTAGAAATTTTGCAGGTACACAACAGTCAGCAAGGTGCATCTACTTAAATCAAGTCAGAAGTGTTGAGCAGGCCGAGTGTATGGGACGGTGGAAAGTTATGCAATGGGCGAAAGATTTACAGATTGACAGAGTTTTCTTTGAGATAGATGCTAAAGTGATTGCACATGCAATCAATAACGACAATAGCGCCATCGATTGGAGATTACACCATACTGTTCAAGAAATTAAAAATCTATTCTCAGTATATAGAAATTAGAGACTCTCTTATGTTCCAAAAGAAAGGAATAAGGTAGCTGATATTCTAGCCAAGATGGCTAGAACAAATAGGATTTTTAATTCCTGAAACTATTCTTCACCTCCCGCAATTTCTCTTCAACTTACTGAAGACGCTTATAATGTATTGACTTAATAGTTCTTAATCAATATATCTTCAGTTTCAAAAAAAAGATAGAAAAATCTAATTTTCTCAGTTTTTGACGAATTTTAGAATTAAAAAATAATAAAATAAAAAGTGCACCCGGTTTTTAAAACCATTCTGAGAGAAATTAGGTCTATTGGATGACGCGTAGCGTGCACCCCTGTTTATTACGGTGCATAAGTTGGGCCCTTTGTTTTGTTTTTGAACCATTTTTTGGGGACCATGGTTTTTTTTGGGGGACCATGGTTCTATTTTGGGTAAAGACATTGGAAATAATTCTAGGTCACCCCTTATCTAGATATTTATTTAATACCTAATCTACCCTCCTAATTAATTTAGGTTATGATTAGTAAAATAATTTAGTTAAAAACAATTAGTGAGATTAAATTAAAAAATGGGTTTATTATTAGTTGATTTTTTATGAGTAGAATTTTTGTGAGATTAGAGTTAGAGAAGATGAAGGAGAAAAACATGGAAAATAAAAAAAAAA
>NW_020620385.1:0-430 GCF_003573695.1 Papaver somniferum
CCAAGTTAAACTCTTGCCAAAATAATTAAATAAATAACTTATTTAGCAAAAATTATATTTATGTGAATAAATCACATTTTAACTTAGGCAGGATTCGCAAACACTTTAATATGGTAATCAGAAGTGTTCGGACCAATAGCTAACTTGCCTAGATAAGGAAACATCACCAACATGACCAAAAATCTCTTTTAGTCACGTATTGGGCCCAAGTTCTCGGACTCAAAGGCACATGGAACATTTCCTACTAATGAACTTAAATCACTCATAACTTGATTGTTACAACTCGGAATTGAGTGATTCTTGGATCATTGGATTCGCAAGCTCATTCACTATAACATGAGACACTTTATAGGGATAAAAGTTATTGTCTCCAAGGTCATGAATCAAATAACCTCAAGTATATATACATAAATGTACATTTACCGTCATC
>NW_020620386.1:0-540 GCF_003573695.1 Papaver somniferum
CCAAGTTAAACTCTTGCCAAAATAATTAAATAAATAACTTATTTAGCAAAAATTATATTTATGTGAATAAATCACATTTTAACTTAGGCAGGATTCGCAAACACTTTAATATGGTAATCAGAAGTGTTTGGACCAATAGCTAACTTGCCTATATAAGGAAACATCACCAACATGACCAAAAATCTCTTTTAGTCACGTATTGGGCCCAAGTTCTCGGACTCAAAGGCACATGGAACATTTCCTACTAATGAACTTAAATCACTCATAACTTGATCGTTACAACTCGGAATTGAGTGATTCTTGGCTCATTGGATTCGCAAGCTCATTCACTATAACATGAGACACTTTATAGGGATAAAAGTTATTGTCTCCAAGGTCATGAATCAAATAACCTCAAGTATATATACATAAATGTACATTTACCGTCATCGGAATTGTTCCATATAGTGAGCATATATCTTGATAGATTAGAAAGGTAGAATTGAACAAGAATCCAAATGAAATCAATCACATACCTTTTGATGAAGTACTTGTTGATGT
>NW_020620387.1:0-314 GCF_003573695.1 Papaver somniferum
CAAGTTAATTGTCCTATAAATACAACTCGAAAATCTCTTTTCAAAACACACAACTCGAAAAATACATGTTTCGACCCATGCAAGCGCCGAGCCGTGTCTACTTGAAATTATTTTTTGAAAGTTTTTAACTTGAGAAATAATTTATTTAAGAGTTTTATTTATTGAAAAAATTCCTTTTTTGTGTTTAATTGTTTTACAAGAAACAAAACTCGTTTCATAAGAAAAAACCTAAACCTAACTTGATTTGCAAGTTAATTGTCCTATAAATACAACTCGAAAATCTCTTTTCAAAACACACAACTCGAAAAATACAT
>NW_020620388.1:0-358 GCF_003573695.1 Papaver somniferum
GAGTTTTATTTATGGAAAAATTCCTTTTTTGTGTTTAACTGTTTTACAAGAAACAAAACTCGTTTTATAAGAAAAAACCTAAACCTAAGTTGATTTGCAAGTTAATTTTCCTATAAATACAACTCGAAAATATCTTTTCAAAACACACAAGCAGCGACCATCTCTAGGTCTTTTCTTCTTCTTCTTCTTGCTTTTATTTTCGTGCGGCGTTTTACTTCCATCCCTGTTGCTGAGTTTAAGAGTGGGTAACTTGTAATACATGTTTCGACCCATGCCCATGCGCGTGTACCAAGCAACGATTCCGTGTCTACTTGAAATTATTTTTTGCAAGTTTTTAACTTGATAAATAATTTATTTA
>NW_020620389.1:0-286 GCF_003573695.1 Papaver somniferum
CAAGTTACCCACTCTTAAACTCAGCAACGGGGATGGAAGTAAAACGCCGCACGAAAATAAAACAAAGAAGATGAAGAAGAAAAGACCTAGAGATGGTCGCTGCTTGTGTGTTTTGAAAAGAGATTTTCGAGTTGTATTTATAGGAAAATTAACTTCCAATCAAGTTAGGTTTAGGTTTTTTCTTATAAAACGACTTTTTTTTCTTGTAAAACAGTTAAACACAAAAAAGGAATTTTTCCATAAATAAAACTCTTAAATAAATTATTTATCAAGTTAAAAACTTGCA
>NW_020620390.1:0-421 GCF_003573695.1 Papaver somniferum
TTTCTTGTAAAACAGTTAAACACAAAAAAGGAATTTTTCCATAAATAAAACTCTTAAATAAATTATTTATCAAGTCAAAAACTTGCAAAAAATAATTTCAAGTAGACACGGAATTGGTGCTTGGTACACGCGCATGGGCATGGGACGAAACATGTATTACAAGTTACCCACTCTTAAACTCAGCAACGGGGATGGAAGTAAAACGCCGCACGAAAATAAAAGCAAGATGATGAAGAAAAGACCTAGAGATGGTCGCTGCTTGTGTGTTTTGAAAAGAGATTTTCGAATTGTATATATAGGAAAATTAACTTGCAAATCAAGTTAGGTTTAGGTTTTTTCTTATAAAACGAGTTTTGTTTTTTGTAAAACAGTTAAACACAAAAAAGGAATTTTTCCATAAATAAAACTCTTAAATAAATTA
>NW_020620391.1:0-356 GCF_003573695.1 Papaver somniferum
CGGAGTCTGAATAGACTCAAGTAATATCTCAGACACACAAGGCTCGAGTCCCAAGTTAGGGACTCTAATTAGGGATACGTGACAATCACAAGAACCATCACTACCCCTAAACTTAGGGTTTTCATTACTCAAAGACAAACCTCTAACTATTGCTTGAATTTCCGGATCTTCAGAGTCCCTAAAATATTAAAGAGATTCTTCTAGTTCTCTACCCCCAAACTTAGGGTTGTCATTACTCTCAGACAGGCCTAAAACTATTCCCTGAATTTCTGGGTCCATAAAATCTTTAAAATACTCAAGAGCTTCTTCTAAAGATTGATCACACATCTGATCTAAGAGAATAGTTTCCTCAAAAT
>NW_020620392.1:0-1034 GCF_003573695.1 Papaver somniferum
GGTTGAATTAGTGTTCCAAAGTCCTTGATTATGGTGTGGGTTTCAGTTTCAAGTTATAACTTCTATTCAGTTCAGCTAATTGTATTGGAATTGCTGGATTTTCAGGGAGTTCCGGGGATCCCGTGTACAGTTTGAAGCATGTTGTTCCTAGACTATCTGAGCTCCTTGGACTCAAGATGAGTTCTGCTTAACCTTAACCTCAGCTGGTCTAGTTCATGGAATTTGTACCTTGTTAATGTTTTTATTTAGCGTTGGCATGCTTACCAGTTTGAAATGGAAAATGGATGTGCGGGGAATAAACTTAAGAGTTTGGTTGCTGGAATTCCAAATGGAGGTGTTTTTCTCCTTAAAAGGAGAATTGATCAATGACCTCGAGATTTCCAGGAACCTAGCATTTGTTGCTGACCTCTATGTTATATGATTGTTTTATGAATGATAACAGAACCGATGCTTCCGTAGTCGGAGTCTCTAAGTTCTTACGACCATCTGTGGCAGGATTCCTTGTATAAAAGGTATGCCATTTCATTTTATTAGTGTACCTAATATATTTTGACAGAATCCATCATCTCTGTTTATAGTTGATCTAGTTGCCTCAGGATTTTGGAGACTAGGTTACTTCATTTGTTTTAGCAACTTTTTCATAATGCCCAGTATTTTGTTGGAACCAACTTGAGCTATTTTTCTCTATTTTTTTGCTTGGGATTAACAATAGTTTAAATATCTAGTTTTTTCCATTTTCGTTTTTGGACTCTAGATTTTGGGGACAACTTGAGAAAGTTGCTTTCACTTTTGGAGGAAACTTGAGCTAGTTGATTCCATATTTGGAGGAAACTTTACCTAGTTGGCTCCAGATTCGGAGGAAACTTGATCTAGTTGTCCCTATCTTTTTGACAAGCATGTAACATTATCTTTATACATACATCTTAGAGTAGTTGCGACGAATCTGTGGTGCAATGGTAGCATGACTAACATTGTGTCAGAGGATGTGTGTTCGACTCACTTCAGGTTCACTCATTTTTGTGTGTTTTTTTTTT
>NW_020620393.1:0-866 GCF_003573695.1 Papaver somniferum
GGTCTGATACCCGGTCTGAAAGCCTTTTATGTGCCATTAATCATTTAATATCCTCTTAAAAAGACTTAAAAGTTACCATTTTATAATTGTCAATTTTGTGTCAAGAAAAATAAAATATATAGTTGTTTTTACTTATAATTAACCTTCTCAAAACGTTAATGATAATATATTTTCTTATTAGAAAGTTTATTGTACTCTAATTAATTATTTATTATAGGCTAAAATTAAAAGTTTGTCATTGTAATTCAAATTAAAATAATACTATCACTTACGGTATACAATGTTAGAAAGGAAAAGATATTGTATTAAAAATAAATAAATTTAATACCATTTATTTGAAAATTTAAAATTAAAATAAAAAAGAAAAAGAATTCAAAATAGTGGCTTGTCCGACCCGATCTGGCCTGCACGTATAAAAAGCGGGCTTTGAGCGGGGCTTTGGGTAGCAAATTATCCACTTTTACCCGTCCTGCCCGGCCTGAATTTTTTTACGGGCTCATAAATACTAATCCAGACCTACCTGGCCTGTCTTAGATATTGGGACGGGAGGCCTGGCCTGCCCGAATTTACACCCCTAGTTGATTTCTTCTATTAAAACTCCAAGGAAAAGTTCTCTTTTCTTCTTCTCCCACACCCGTACGCCCTTTATACAGCAGAACCAATGGTAAAGAGATGTTAGTTAAAAAACTCCATTTGATTCTAAGATTTATGTGCACAAAATTGAAAGACGATCGCGGTGGTGATTCTTTTCATATGGCATATTCAACGTAACCTTGCTGCTTGACTGTTATGCGAAATAGATATAAATCATGTGATGAAAATCGTAAGTATAATACACATCTAAAAACATATGACTTGATGTTTCT
>NW_020620394.1:0-299 GCF_003573695.1 Papaver somniferum
CAAGTTATGATCGGTTCTACTAACTCACACATATTGGTAATCCAAAGATATGCAATGAATAACAATACCAATAAGCCCCTTTTCGATTCATAAAATAAGTTCATGATTGTACTTCCTTAAAACGAATGTAATTATTTCATGGGATGAAATCTTCACCCATACCCATACACATAATCACAATCGCATTCATACGATTATGTCGATGTCTTACATACGAAGTTCAAAAGATAAGCGTTATACTTCGTAATCTAATTCCTTAACACTATGTCTACTAGAGTATAATCATTCACAGCTTCACA
>NW_020620395.1:0-275 GCF_003573695.1 Papaver somniferum
TTTCGATCTCCGAACAAGTTCACTTCTCGAAGTTTGCGAATTCATGTGTGTTTAGGGGTTTATGAGAATATTCCCATGGAATCTTACTCGGAAACTGCTAAAAATCCATTATTCGTGCGAAGTTCTTGTCTATTCTTGTCCGGGTTTCGATCTCCGAACAAGTTCACTTGTTGAAGTTTGCGAATTCGTGTGATTTTAGGAGGTTATGAGAATACTCCCATGGAATCTTATCCGGAAACTGCTAAAGATCTATCGTTCTTACGAAGTTTTAGTCC
>NW_020620396.1:0-763 GCF_003573695.1 Papaver somniferum
CCTCAACAATATTACACCCAATGGTTGGGTCCAAAATCTCTTCAAGTTCATCATCCTATCAATTAAAAGATTCATTGCTGAAGATGTGGCTAAGCATGACAAACATTACGATGGATACTCCTTTATGCACGAGTGTCCATATGTGCCACAACCACGGAATCTCATCACACAAGGAATTCCGAATCAACAGAAGTTATTCAAAGGTCGACCAAACCTAACAAATTTCACGAAGGAGACCTGGTTCTCAAAGCAATTCAGCGCAGTCTTCACTCTATGAGAAACTCCAATTGGGAAGGACCATTTATGGTTTCTAAGTCCATAAATGGAGGATATTACAAGTTAATCAACACAGATGGTCGGACCTTGCCAGTAATCCATGAGAATTGTCTTAAAGCATTTGACGCCTGAAGATTATTGCGCATTTAAGGTACCAACGCTTGAACATTCATGACGTCTGGGATTTGGCATTTAAAATTTTCTTTCATTGTATTTTAATTCCTCCAGAATGTTTGCAATACTTGCATTCAGTAATTTGAATTCAGTAATTTATCAAAATTCAGTTTGCTTAAAGAAAATCTCTATCAAACCCAAAGAAAATCCTCAATCATCTACTTGTCCAAAACCAATCAAAGCCAAAAAAATAAATAAAACCCCACATCTCTCAGAAGTTCAAGAGATTATGAAAATGAAATCAAAGAAAATCAGCAAAGAAGGATTTTTGCTCCTCTGCCTCCTACAAGCCCTGCAAAGCCGCCTTCTCCTT
>NW_020620397.1:0-466 GCF_003573695.1 Papaver somniferum
GAGGACTTCACTCCACAAACAATCTAGCAATTGCAAAATGCTATGAGTGGATAATCTCGCCTCAACAATATTACACCCAATGGTTGGGTCCAAAATCTCTTCAAGTTCATCATCCTATCAATTAAAAGATTCATTGCTGAAGATGTGGCTAAGCATGACAAACATTACGATGGATACTCCTTTATGCACGAGTGTCCATATGTGCCACAACCACGGAATCTCATCACATGAGGAATTCCGAATCAACAGAAGTTATTCAAGGCGCGGTCGACCAAACCTAACAAATTTCATGAAGGAGACCTGGTTCTCAAAGCAATTCAGCGCAGTCTTCACTCTACGAGAAACTCCAATTGGGAAGGACCATTTATGGTTGCTAAGTCCATAAATGGAGGATATTACAAGTTAATCAACACAGATGGTCGGACCTTGCCAGTAATCCATGAGAATTGGCTTAAAGCATTTGACG
>NW_020620398.1:0-405 GCF_003573695.1 Papaver somniferum
TTTGCCGAAAAGTGTAGGTAGCGGTTCACGCTTTGTTTCCGTTAAAATGAACCGAAATATTTTGTGGATTTTTATATGTGATATTGTTCTATGATCTGTAATCTTTCTGATGAGCCATCATTTGTCAAGTTCTGACCTGAATTTAAGGTCTGAAAAGCAAAAACCAATATTTGCCGAAAAGCGTAGCTAGTGGTTCACGCTTTGTTTCCGTTAAAATGAACCGAAATATTTTGTGGATTTTTATATGTGATAATGTTCTATGATATGTAATCTTTCTGATGAGCCATCATTCGTCCAGTTCTGACCTGAATTTAAGGTCTGAAAAGCAAAAACCAATTTTTGCCGAAAAGCGTAGGTAGCGGTTCACGCTTTGTTTACGTTAAAATGAACCGAAATATTTTGTGG
>NW_020620399.1:0-2094 GCF_003573695.1 Papaver somniferum
CCTTAATAAAATAATCCCAAATCTCAAAAGAGTAGGGGCAATGCATAAACATATGGTCTGTTGACTCCTTCTCACCATTGCAAAGCATGCATAAATCACTTTCAATTTCCTACCGCGATGAGATAGCATGTCCCTAGTCGGAATATTTCGCATATAGACTTCTTTGTACATGAGTACTTTCTGGACATCTTCAAAATATTTCGCAATATAATTAAAATTTCTTAGATTCATGAAAGAAAAATGATTTTTCATATTTCCATGGTACTGATTTTATAATTTTGATACACACGGCTGATAAATTAGAATCCCCTAAAGGATGGCAGATTGAGTTTCGACGTAATATACGATTCTGCCAAGGACCAAGTAATATAGAACGTATAGACCACCTTCCTTACCACACCAGTGGATCTCAATCTCTTATATGAGAAAATTCTTGCAATCCTTACCTTTCTTTTATTCAATAAATTCCAGATAATGGAAGCAGGGACAAGATTCCATATGCATCTGTTGTAGTTTTACTTCTTTGAGATAATTAAAAGCCAGGTTTGAACAGCAGTGAGGATGGTGCATCTTCCTATGAGAATATGAGCTGATTCTCTAGAGCATTCTGAGAAACGGGACACGTCCAGGGCCAAAACGGACACAATGGCACGAGCTTGGCAGCAACCTTGGAGATATCATTGCGTGGTTGTTATCACGAATTACATCAAATGCTAGAAGTTCAAGACATCACGTTCACTGTCTCTAGCAAGTAGTTTGGGTAATATCTCACCAACAACAGTTTCAAGACCTCATGGACACCTCTTTCCTAAAATGGTATTTCCTACATTTTTATGTGATTTTTGTTTTTTATCGAAATTTAATTCGGTTTGAGAAAGTGAGTTTTATTTTGTTTTGATGGATTTGGTATTACCGGAACTTAGGACCTAAGGGTCACTAAGGGTTCACTAGTTCATGCATTTTCACTTTGGTGAAATAAACCTTTAGTCTCATCTTAGAGAAACTAAAGATGAAATATCTCTATACTATATGATTTGTGCAATCCATTGTTGACCCGGGGGTCAACACACTGATGTGTGAAGGAGAGGATGTTGAGATGTCTAGTATGACTTCTAGATTCACGGTCCATCTGTATGTCAGTTAGTTCATGTCGTGGGTTCGTAGTGTTAATTTATCAAGATTTATATGTGTTCTTCATGTTTTATTGAGTTTTCATTCATGTGGGGGATTGTTGGAAAAATAACACGTATTTTAACTAATAAAACAAATATTTGTTTTTCTTTACGAATGAAACTTATTTGTCCCATATTATGGAGTTTCCAGTTTTTAGTAATTTTAAGAAACTATGTAAACTTTTTAGTCCCACATCGGTGAGTTCGTCTTTTTAATTTGTATTCTTTCATTATATAAACAAATTCTCTACTTTTGTAAAATTGATGAAAAAGGGGTTTCTCTATATTGTAGAGAGACCCCCAAGGGAAAAATATTTTCTATTATTTTTCTTTAGCGTTCACGATTTTCCTTAAAGGTTTTTCGGAGTTTCCAAGCTCAAGTTGAGAATCTACTACATATGCTAGTAGTAGGGTGTTTTATCCTGGAGATATCCGTCCTGTGAGGGCTATAACATCACTCTTGAGTGTAGCAGGGAGATAATATCTTAACGACAGCGTGTTGAATACGGGACTCGCTCTGTTTTTCAAAGTTTTTCCTTGTTGTTGTTGTGGAGATAGGGGAAGCCCGTTCGTTTCGTCAATCGATCACTTCCATTATAAAGGAGATAATTATCAATAACTTTTTCTTATTTGATTTTTCCTTGTTTTTGATTATTTCACCCAACATAAACTAGTTATTTTAGCAATGTCTATATACTTTTCGATATAATAAGCTTAGAGCCAATTTAGTTTTTTTACTAGATTCACATATAAACTTCTTCTTTTTTTTTTCGAAGAAGAAGGTTATATAAAAAGGAAAAAAAAAAACTTCTAAAGAAAATAAATCAGTCACTCATAAGATCTCCCAATTGGTCGAAATGAGACTAGGGGTAACAAATTTGAAATTATTGGTGTCACAAGACCATAAGACTACGAGCTGTTT
>NW_020620400.1:0-312 GCF_003573695.1 Papaver somniferum
GTTACACTCCCGTATTTACAACACCCACCAAGTTGCCACCGATGCGAACTCATGACCATAAGATACCGCTGTTATCAGAAGCTGCATCGGTAAATGTCCGACCATACCGTTATGCGCACTGTCAAAAAGCGGAAATCAAACGACTAGTCCAGGAGTATTTGGAAGCAGGTTTAGATAGACCAAGCACTAGTCCCTTCTCATCACCAGTCCTTTTGGTCAAGAAGAAGGATGGAACGTGGCGGATGTGCATTGACTACTGATATGACATGTTGTACTCTTGCACATATGTAATCCATATCCGGGAACCATAGT
>NW_020620401.1:0-870 GCF_003573695.1 Papaver somniferum
GGCCCAGTTGGAGTTACAAGTTGTACGTGGCCTCATTATCAGCATATATGTCGTTAGTGGAATGTAAAGAACACAAATTTGGTTAAAAAGACCAAAATCAATAATTCCTGGGTGAAATGGACAGTTAGATTTTGATACTGTTTGAATGGACAAAAACGTAAAAATAGGCAGGATGTAATCAGTTTCATCGTGCCCATTTTCAGATATTTTTTCTTATTTTTAATTTACACAGGATGTATCCAATTTCATCCTTGCTATTTTTTAAATTTAAGCTATGATAAAACCAGTTTCATCCTTACTATTTATTTATTTGGCCATTTCACCCAAATTATATTTTATTCGTCCATTTGAACCGTTATTTAAAAATATTTGTACAAATGACCCATTTTCCGTGTAAAGAAATGCTCATTTCTTAATTAAGCAGCAGCTTGAATTCTTATCGAAGAAAAGGAATCTGGAATGAACCTCGTGGCACATTTTCAGTTCTCCAAGCAAGCTGATGCCACCGATTGTCCTTGTTGACTACAGTTAGTGCCGGCGGTGGTGTTTTGTGTCTCTGCATGATTTACTGTGGGTTTTATTCTCAAAATTAGTGTTGATTAATGATGGTCGATCAGAGGCAGATGACGGAAGAGTTTGGCAGTTGGGTTTCTGAACGATGGTGGCTGCTGAGAAGACGAGAGAGTTGACTGTGATTTCTTTGTATCGAGTAGAGGCGAATAGTGGCAGTTGGAACTGATGCTAATGGTGGTCGATTGGAGTAGACCTGTTGGTGCTACACACAGACGTGAATGGAGTTGGTTGTTCTTTGGTCGACACAGTTGCAGGCAGAGTTGTTGGAAAAGGTTGGCGGCCTGTAGATGGAGAGAT
>NW_020620402.1:0-551 GCF_003573695.1 Papaver somniferum
CCTTGGTGGCCGTGGGACCAGCTGGTGGTCGTTTGAGAAAATTCCAAGTTGTTGGAAAGAGTTTGGACCCAATATGAGCAATTGAGCAAATTAGGTCAAAATTATAAGAATGTGTGGGACCGACTCCTTGAAATCCTTAGGGCCGGCCTTGGTCGGTCAAGGAAGCATTCCCGTGTCACCATAACGTCCATGTCTCAATCCTGAGAGTTTTGGTATTTTCTGGCGTGTGTTTGAGCAATATTTCGGATTTTCAAAAGAGTTTGATCTTTGACTGAAATTGATTTTGCTCGAATAAGCAAGTAGAACTTTCCTCGTTTGATCAAAATTTGGAAAATATTAAAATAATAATATTTTATTATTTGGCTTGAGTAGCCTAGTCAGTCATGTGACCATTTGAGTTTTTGGTTTTTTCATGGTTTGGGCAATATTTGAGAAAATATAAAGAAACCATGATTTTTGCTCAAACAGAGGAGTTTTATGAGATGATGGAAATAATAATTATGAAAACAAGGGATTGCAAAGTGTGGGACCGGCCATGGGTAGGGCATGGC
>NW_020620403.1:0-368 GCF_003573695.1 Papaver somniferum
CAAGTTTCAAGATTACCATATACAGACCCGATGTTCTGGTTCAGGCGAGGTTCGATGCGTCAAATATATCAGATTGGATGAAACTGCAACTTATCACTTAACTCAGGTTGCAAGATTACCATATACATACCCGATGTTCTTGTTCGGGCGAGGTTCGAGGTGTCAAATATATCATATTGGACGAAACTGCAACCTATCACTTAACTCAGGTTGCAAGATTACCATATAGAAGACCTGATTTTCTCGTCGGGGAGAGGTTCGATGTGTCAAATATATTAGATTGGATGCAACTGCAACCTATCACTTAACTGAAGTTGCAAGATTACCATATACAGACCCGATGTTTTGGTCCGCGCGAGGTTCTAGGT
>NW_020620404.1:0-1206 GCF_003573695.1 Papaver somniferum
AAGGTTAGGTTTTATGGCCGATGGCTGCTGCTTCAAAAAGAATAATATCACGAGAAGAAGATATTATGGCAAAGACTTGAACAAAGTCGTCCAGATACTATCAACCAAAGCCATCCACAAAGTGGTCCAGCGGTTTTATGGCCGATGGCTGCTTCAAAAAGAATAATATCACGAGAAAAAGATATTATGGCAAAGACTTGAACAAAGTCGTCCAAATATTATCAGCCAAAGCCATCCACAAAGTGTTCCAGCATTAATGCAGTAATAATGGTTTTTTTACTAAAGAGGTTTTTATTTCAACTAGATACCGTGGATGACCCATGTGAATACCTAATATAGGACGTATACGTGTCATGATTCGATATCGGATATATGCAACGCAGCCGGCCCCCTGGTGTTTGAATTCATATCTATAATACAAAACAACATAGGTTTCTGAACTTTGGACGGACGGATAACATTTTGAGAGACAAATAAGTGATCCGACCATCTCAGTCTCATCCCAGCCAAAGACATCCGGCGGGTGTGGTGTTTGTAACCTTCTTCCATTATGAAAATATTAATAACCCTCTTAATAAACTGAAAAAATAAATGCGTCATTAAGAAAATAAACCAAAAAAATAAATCTTACAACCATGTTTCAACCATTGAAATTTAAAAAAAAAATCTTTGACACGTATCTTTAAAAAAAAATTAGCCATCTTTTAACAACCTGCAAAATACAAATAATTATTATTTTCAAAAATTTTATCTTAATTTTCATTGTACTCATTGTGTAAAGTGAAGAATCAAAAAATAAAATTAATGATTTTCATTATACTCATTCTACAAATGGAACAATGACTGATGCATATATATATATATTACAAAAAATGCTTCTAAAAAAAATCCAAAAAAATGACTCACAAAAGATTTAACCTTACGCCGTGGGCCTAATTTTTTTGAAACGTTTTTCTGGAAACGTTTAATGTCTTCTGATGGAATCAATAAATCTCTTCTTTTAGACCAAAAAAAATCTCCTCCTCTTTTAATTCCAATATTTTCAATTGCTTTGGATCCTCTATTTACTCCCCCATTATCCTCCCACAATTAAGAGAGTTGCTTACCCATAAATAAGTTAAAACCGTTCATGGTCTAAGGTCTGCAGGCAACGAAAGGACTGCTCCTTTATGACTAGCACGTAATAACCCATTCCAAAAGAAAAAA
>NW_020620405.1:0-541 GCF_003573695.1 Papaver somniferum
GCGCAACTTCCCAGGGAAGAGATGTAAGCGGGTATCATACAGAAGAACTTTTTGACCTGGAGAAAATGACTTTCTTAAAATATTTCTATCATGCACAAGTTTCATTTTGTTCTTATACTCTTTCGCACTATCGTATGCATCTCTACGAATCTCTTCCAACTCATTGAGATGGAGTTTCCTAGGGCTCCTGCCTTGTCAAGTGAAAAATTTAGCTGCTTAACAGCCCAATAAGCTCTATGTTCTAACTCAACAGGTAAATGACATGCCTTTCCATAAACAAGCCGATAAGGCGACATTCCAATGGGGGTTTTAAACGCAGTACGGTAAGCCCATAAGGCATCAGTAAGCCTAGACGACCAGTCTTTCCGATTAAGATTAACTGTTTTCTCTAATATACGTTTTATCTCCCTGTTGGAAACTTCAACCTGACCACTAGTTTGTGGATGATATGGGGTAGCTACCTTATGTGTAATGCCATATTTCTTCATCAAAAGCCTAAAAGGTCCATTACAAAAGTGAGACCCTCCATCACTAATTATAG
>NW_020620406.1:0-345 GCF_003573695.1 Papaver somniferum
CAAGTTTGCCTTGCATTTCCCACGGGAAGCGAATGCCGCGACGCTTTGGCATGCATTTATGCGTGCCAAATGCGATTTATCGAATTTATTGGCATCACTGGCTAACAACCACGTGAGTAAGGCCAATACCGTAGACCCATATTTGCATCATTTGTCACGATGAAGCTTCATTTGAAACGATGAAGCTTCATTTGGGCGGGGCCATTGCAAGATGCGGCTTCGGGAGTTGGTGAATGATTTTCAATGATTTTTCCTCCTCTAATCTAATTTGTAGAAATGCAAATAAGACATATATAGGGAAGGGACGTTGGTTGAGAAGAAAATGCAAGTTTGCCTTGCATTTCC
>NW_020620407.1:0-3628 GCF_003573695.1 Papaver somniferum
CAAGTTTGGAAGGATCATTATTAGATAGAGATTCATGTAAAGGATTAGACAAACCTTGCAAAACCTCTTGTATTACCGGATCCTCGGTACTCCTGAAAAAGTCCATTGATTCTCCTACATCACAAGTATCACAATTCTCATTCAAACTCTTTACAAGCCATTCTTCATCAGTTTCTTCTATAACTTCCAAATCTTCATCATCAGAATTGAAATCTGCTCCAAGCAAGTCATCATAATCCTTACGGTCTTCATCAAAAGTTGACTTCTCATTCAAAGTATTCACAATCTATGAACTAGGGGTGTTATTCACAAAGAAGTCATAATCATCATCGCTCTCATACACAACATAAGTCTTACCATCAATAACTGTAGTGTTTCTAGACTCAACTTCTTCCTTTTGAATAGGAGAATGATCATT
This sequence comes from Papaver somniferum, assembly GCF_003573695.1. NCBI lineage: Eukaryota > Viridiplantae > Streptophyta > Magnoliopsida > Ranunculales > Papaveraceae > Papaver > Papaver somniferum. The sequence goes on from NW_020620407.1 coordinate 419, forward strand.
ATAATCATGAGTTTATCTAGTAGCACTGTCATTATCAACATTTTCCAAAGGTTCATCATCCTCGGAATCTTCTTCTTGGGGTTCTTCTCCATTATCAACACGGCGGTTAACCTCCATATGTATGGCCCTATAAATTGCATGAAGAGTCTCTTCCGTCTCTCCCCCTTCTTCCAACTTAAAGAGTTTCTTTATGATAACATGTTTTCCGCTACTATTCACAATAGGTTCTTTAGACCACATCTCTTCCCGTTGAATGGGTGAAAGATCATAAGTACGATCCGGAAAAGGTATAAATACACTATCGTATGTTGTACCTGAAAATAAAATTCTCAGCAAACAAATTAGTAAAAGCTTAAAATAAAAAAACAAATGCAAAAATCAGAAAATTAAATAATAACTCAAACTACCGACTGCTCCCCGGCAGCGACGCCAATTTTCATGAGGTGTCAAACTCACAAAAAATATATTCCTTACTCTTCTTTAAACTAACTAGTATTATACGGATAAGAAGGTTCGTTCCTAAGGTAGAGTTGATCTAAAGTTATCGATTCAATTTATGAAAATATGAATAATGCAAAAACTACAAAACAAATATGAATGTGAACAATTAGGATGAGAATGATTAGGGGGTCTTTCTCCACTAGTGAACATGAATATTCTTCAAAATACGTTTATTAACAATCCTAGACAAGTTATAAGTTCAACAAGTCCATTAAACTCCAAAGTCACTTCGTAGAATAAGTTCTCTACTTGTGTCTAGTCAATCAAGCCACTTTGAATAAGCTCTCTAGTGTAACTTAACTAACCGGTATTCTCTATGAGTCGAATTGATCCTAACCACATGCTCGTAAGTTCGACATGTTAACTTAGGGTTGTCAAATACACATCAAAATCCATAACATCCCATTGAATCGTTGATACTTTGCTACTTGTGATTATATTACCATAACAATTATGGATTACGATTCTAAAATCTAGCATTAGTATTGCAAATCAAGTTATCTAATTGGCCACTCAAACAACTTGTAAACAATCCATGGTCATAAGAACCGTATAAGACAAACAATAAAACGATATAAGAAAGAAATATTGATTTGAAATCAATTTAAAACCCAAGTCACATAGTTTTGAAATATCCCTAACCAAACAAGAAATTAGCTACGGGAGTTCATATTCACGAAAATAAATTCAAAGAATGGGATATTATAGTGCAAGATAATTCGAAAACAAAACCCAATCCATGGATGGTGGTGTGGATGCAAGAAGGAATATCCCCTAGTTGGACTGTTGGCGGACTACAGCAGTATTTGTGGCGTTGTGAACGAATTCTGGAAGCTGGACTGGTGGTTATGGTCTATGGAGGGTGCTGCTGTGTACCTCAGGCCCAGGTTCAGGTACTTGTATTACTGCAAACTGGTGGAAGTGATAATGTGCCGCTACTGTTGGCTTGTTGCTACGTCGCGACTGGTGATGAGAGATGCAAACAAGCTCCTTAAGATGATGATGATAAGTTGGTGAAAGGTGGCTGTAGTACTGTGGATTTGTGAAGTGATGGTAATTCAGGTAAGCAAGAGAAGTCTGCTATACGCGAGTGGATAATGACATGCAGATGGTGATGTGCAGGTGCAGTAGTGGTGGTCTAGGAAATGGTTGTCGTATGCAGTGAATGGATGATGGAGATGATGGTGATGGAAATTGGTGATGGAAGAGTTTGGAGAGGAGCAAAAGCTCCTGTCTTTTGGCTGTGAATTGCAGTGGTAAGGGGGTATGAGGATCTCATGTAGCTTTAGGTTTTACCCTCTTTATAGATTTAATTCTTCTTGTAAACTTGAATACCACGCAAAAAAACTTTCCTAATCCTCTACAAACTGAGTACTCGATCTTCTACGTTCATCTGCAATCGATGGTAACAACAGACTTAATATTAGCTGAATTTTACCTCAATCATCTTACCCAATCCGACTAACTTGAACCGCATGTCCTTATTTCCTTCGAAATTATCTCTTAACCCTTGGCAATCTCTCGTCAATCCTGCGGCAACCGGAGGCATAGCTTGGTGCAGCGCAAGCTCAGCATGAATGAACCGGGAGGGGAACTAAATCTCGACCCGGTGCTGTAGTTGTAGGAAGTAATGATTCCGCTGTAGCTGCTCCGAGTAACTGAACCTCTGCCTTTAACGATTCTTTGGACTTCAGCTGGTTACCCCTTAACCTCTTCTGGGCTCCCAACAGCACTTGCTCATGAAGTGACATCTTTGCGCCTATTACTTATTCTTTTGTACCGTATGACTCCAAACACCTATAGAACTCAAAAGCAACATAAAATACATAATCCACAAGAATAATAGCAAAGAAAGCTTAACCAATTGATTATAAATCAAGGTGTTTAAGGCACCTATCATTAACTAGTATTTCTTCTCAAGGCATTCGATTAGACTTGAATAACTGAATCTTTCAATTTGATAAGTCTAACTAAGATCAGAATTAACTTAGTTTCTCTTATCCGGAATCGAATTGGACTAAACAAATGATCCTGTATTTCCTTAAGCCAATAACAACACATACAAATCAAAATAAATTTACTTGCACAATTATTTTCTTAACCGGAAGCAATTGAAACAAACATAAACATTATAGCACTGCAATTGCACCGAAATTTTGTTAAGCAAAAACACTTGATACCAAACAATAAATCAATTAATATGCCAAACAGATTGACACAGTTTTTCTTAACCGGAAACAATTAAATCACACACAGACACATCCATACACATCATAATGGAATATATCAATTGTAACGAAATTTTGTTATGCAAAAGAAAAATATATGCAATATAAGAAGGCTTTTCTTAAACAAGAAAACGATTAACTAACAAATTCGTTATCTCAGATTCTGGATCCTATTCTCCCCAGATATTGTTAGAGCATTTCTCGGTCGAACTCGCATGCGTTGCTATCTCAAGCATGTTTGTCAATTTTAGTGATCAAAACTATAAATCTTGATTTCTAGTCTATTATAGCTAAGTCTCGGACTAGGATAGAAAGTGTAGTTGAGCTCAAGGACTTCATGGAGATTCATCATACAAGTAGAAGAACTACTCAAGGAACCGGTGGAACTTCTCAACAAAAAGGTATGTGAAGACTTGAACTTATCTATCACTCAAAAGTCTATCTACTATATCTCCTACTCTTTGAGACAAGAAGTCGTATG
>NW_020620408.1:0-438 GCF_003573695.1 Papaver somniferum
ACATGTTGGTCTATAGACCCACATGATCTTGATATTTTATCCAAGTTTTGAAGCCTAGGCCTCATAAACACGGATATTCTACTTAGAGCAGTTTCGAGTGTACATTCGAATAATACACATTCGAAAAGACTCGAACGCTATAATTTAGCTCAAGAGGTGTCTATTTTGGTTGAAAACATGATAATTATCAGGATATGTTGGTCTATAGACCCACATGATCTTGATATTTTAGCCAAGATTTGAACCCTAGGCCTCATAAACACGAATTTTCTAGAGCAGTTTCGAGTGTACATTCGAATAATACACACTCGAAAAGACTCGAACGCTATAATTTAGATCAAGAGGTGTCTATTTTGATTGAAAACATGCTGATGATCAGGACATGTTGGTCTATAGACCTACATGATCTTGATATTTTAGCCAAATTTTGAAGTCTAG
>NW_020620409.1:0-533 GCF_003573695.1 Papaver somniferum
CAAGTTTTTAACTTGATAAATAATTTATTTAAGAGTTTTATTTATGGAAAAATTCTATTTTTGTGTTTAATTGTTTTACAAGAAACAAAACTCGTTTTATAAGAAAAGTCTAAACGTAACTTGATTTGCAAGTTAATTTTCCTATGAATACAACTCGAAAAATACATGTTTCGACCCATGCCCATGCGCGTGTACCAAGAACCAAGTCCGTGTCTACTTGAAATTATTTTTTGCAAGTTTTTAACTTGATAAATAATTTATTTAAGAGTTTTATTTATGGAAAAATTCCTTTTTTGTGTTTAATTGTTTTACAAGAAACAAAACTCGTTTTATAAGAAAAAACCTAAACCTAACTTGATTTGCAAGTTAATTTTCTTATAAATACAACTCGAAAAATATATGTTTCGACCCATGCCCATGCGCGTGTAACAAGCACCAAGTCCGTGTCTACTTGAAATTATTTTTTACAAGTTTTTAACTTGATAAATAATTTATTTAAGAGTTTCATTTATGGAAAAATTCCTTTTTTGTGT
>NW_020620410.1:0-1653 GCF_003573695.1 Papaver somniferum
TGTGCAGGGATTTAAGAAGATTTTACAGAATTCTCTCAAACTACAAGATTCTCTTGTCAATCAACAGTCTACCAGTTTTACACCATTCATGAACTGTATGTTCCTTTGCCAGTCATTGATAAGGAGTTTGGAGATGATAAGGAATTTTTCAAAGATTTTAAATACTAGGAAACTTCTTTTAAGGATTTTTTTTCTTGATAATGATAACTAGGATTTGGTATAGCAAATATTGTTATTACACATAGATATTTCCAACATTTTTCATCTTGCATGTTTTTAGATTTATTTATTTAAATTCTAGAGTTGTTGGAAGATGAACTTGCAGTATGTAACCATTATTGGTTTAATTATTTCAATATTTTATGAAAGATTGTGCCTTTACGTTTTCATGAATCGATCTAATATTTCATATATGTTTATAATTTAAATCTATTACTATGTTTTTATAAACGGAAGATAGAACAAACTATTTGAGATTTTCTCGCAGTCTTGATCTTTTGTGATCACAATTGCGTGTTTTGCTCCTTGACACACTCCTTAAGATTCTCTTATGTTGAGTAAAATCGAGTAAAATTTATCTCGTTATTCGCAACTGGCCTCAAGATTAATTTATGTCGATACTATGGATGTAATTTCTTAATGTCCTCCAAATCCTTCTTTTTCAATAAAGTAAGGTCACTCATGTTGTTCTTTTGGGAATGACATTTTATGCGGGAGAGTTCTTAAATGAACTTGTGCTTAATTGGTATATCTTTGTGGGGAGTGTGGTTGTGGAATTATGAAGGGGATTCTTGTACCTTTTTAATCTCCTATGATGAGCTCTAAGTATTGTAGATGGGGGAAAACAATTTGCTGGTTTTTAAGGAAAGTGAAGAGACGACGGTTTTGACGAGCAACCGAGCAAACTTCTTAACCTCACATAGATACACTGCAGGGGAGTGCTTTGTGTTCAAGAGATCAATCTGTAGGACTCTGGCATAAACCAAGTCAATGGTCGTTCCAGAGTCAATTCGTCCACAAAGAGGGAGATGGGTTGATCTGTATGAGGGAAGCTGAGAATTGTGGGATCAATGATGATCAAGGATTGTGGATGTGTTGAAGGTTTATGCAAGTATGTGAACTGTGTAAATAAGTTTCGATCGAGAGAATTGTTGTCCCCAGTCATCGATTTAGAACTTATTTATATTGTCAGAACAGTAAACACATTGATCCCAGTAAGTGTGAGGGTTTCTTGAATGAAAAAATGGGGAAGTAGGAGATCGTGGTAAAGTCAGTTCCATATCGTGTGGAGACTTGATTGATCTTCCACCCACTACTTTGCTAACTCCCTCAACCGCTTGCACGACTTACTCACATTTCTCACCGTGGACGAACACACGTGTTGTAGACCACCAGACCAAAATCCTGATTGATATCCCCCATGTGACGTGATTAATGTCTCATGAACATGGAGTATGCAAAGCAGACGTGTATTTGATTAGACAGTCGTTGACTTGATTAGACAGTGAGTCTAAGTTTTGTTGAATTGAGCTCGATTGACGAATGCTAAGTGATTCATGGATTGAACATGTCTGCTGGGATGTATAGTTCTCGAATGAATGATGTTGACAGTTGAATCAACATAACGAATGTTGATAGTTGAATCAACATAAC
>NW_020620411.1:0-1264 GCF_003573695.1 Papaver somniferum
GTTATAAGTCGGAAGTCAATTTCTGAGACTAAATTGTAAACTAGTTAAACTCATCCTTAAAAGAAAAAGTTTGAAAAATGTATTGTAATCACAATAAATATGTTCTAAGGCAGTACGTCTAGTAAAAATGTACGTTGATTAAAGAAAATATGAAGGAAGTCAAATTTCACAATAGAAGAAGGATAAATGCCCAGGAAAAATTAATCCAAATCCCAACAAATTTCATCTATTTGAATCAAATTGAAAGACAAAGCCAATACAAAAATAAAGAGTTCATAAAAATGTTGAATTTTTATACGTTGAATCAAATAAGTCTACACTCTTTGTTATAAGTCGGAAGTTGATTTCTGAGACTAAATTGTAAACAAGATAAACTCATTTTTAACAGAAAAAGTTTGAAAAATGTATTGTAATTACAATTAATATGTTCTAAGCCATTACGTCTAGTAAAAATTGCATTTCCGTGTACGTTTATTCAAGAAAATATGAAGGAAGTCAAATTTCACAATATAAGAAGGATGAAAGACCAGCCAGAACTAATCGAAATTCTAACAAAGTTCATCTATTTGAATCAAATTGAAATACAAAGCCAGGACAAAAATAAAGAGTTCATAAAAATGTTTATACGTTAACTAAAAAAAGTCTACACACTTCGTTATAAGTCGGAAGTTGATTTCTGAGACTAAATTGTAAACTAGATAAACTCATCTTTAACAGAAAAAGTTTGAAAAATGTATGGTAATCACAATAAATATGTTATAAGGCATTACGTCTAGTAAAAATTGCATTTCTGTGGACATTGATTCAAGAAAATATGAAGGAAGTCAAATTTCACAATATAAGAAGGATGAAAGGCCAGCAAAAACTAATCCAATTTCTAACAAATTTCATCTATTTGAATCAAATTGAAAGACAAAGCCAAGACAAGAATAAAGAGTTCATAAAAGTGTTGATTTTTTTATACGTTAACTCACAAAAGTCTACACTCTTCGTTATAAGTCGGAAGTCAATTTCTGAGACTAAATTGTAAACTAGTTAAACTCATCCTTAACATAAAAAGTTTGAAAAATGTATTGTAATCACAATAAATATGTTCTAAGGCAGTACGTCTAGTAAAAATGTACGTTGATTCAAGAAAATATGAAGGAAGTCAAATTTCACAATAGAAGAAGGATAAATGCCCAGGAAAAATTAATCCAAATTCCAACAAATTTCATCTATTTGAATCAAATTGAAAGACAAAGCCAATACAAAAATAAAGAGT
>NW_020620412.1:0-1060 GCF_003573695.1 Papaver somniferum
AGGATGGTTCAAAAGAATACATATAAGTATAAGTGAATGTTTAGTTTCATAGTAGGCTTGTTATCAATAACTATTGGTCCTCTAAAATTAAAGTATTGATAGATGTCACCTGGAATGCTAGAAACTGTTTAAAACATCTAATAATATACAAAAACTGGTACATTTTAGAGGAAGGTTCAAAAGACTACAAAGAATTATAGGTGAGTGCTGAGTTTCATAATAGGCTTGTTATCAATAATTCATAGTCCATTAAAATTAAAGAATTAAAAGATGTCACCTGCAACGGTAGATACTGTTTAAAAATCTAATAATATGCAACAACTGGTACATTTAAGAGGATGGTTCAAAATACTACACAGAAGTATAGGTGAATGCTTAGTTTCATAGTAGGCTTGTTATCAATAACTATTAGTCCTCTAAAATTAAAGAATTAATATATGTCACCTGGAACACTAAAAACTGTTTAAAACATCTAATAATATACAAAAACTGGTACATTTAAGAGGAAGGTTCAAAAGACTACACATAAGTATAGGTGATTGCTTAGTTTCATAGTAAGTTTGTTATCAATAACTCATAGTCCTCTAAAATTAAAGAATTAATAGATGTCACCTGGAATGGTAGAAACTGTATAAAATATCTAATAATATACAAAAACTGGTACATTTAAGAGGATGGTTCAAAAGATTACATATAAGTATAAGTGAATGCTTAGTTTCATAGTAGGCTTTTATCAATAACTATTGGTCCTCTAAAATTAAAGTATTGATAGATGTCACCTGGAATGCTAGAAACTGTTTAAAACAACTAATAATATACAAAAACTGGTATATTTTAGAGGAAAGTTCAAAAGAATACACAGAAGTATAGGTGACTGCTTAGTTTCATAGTAGGCTTGTTATCAATAACTCATAGTCCTCTAAAATTAAAGAATTAATAAATTTCACCTGGAACGCTAAAAACTGTCTAAAACATCTAATAATATACAACAACTGGTACATTTAAGAGGAAGGTTCAAAAGACTACACAGAAGTATAGGTGAATGCTTAGTTTCATAGTA
>NW_020620413.1:0-351 GCF_003573695.1 Papaver somniferum
ATAGTAGGCTTGCTATCAATAACTCATAGTCCTCTAAAATTAAAGAATTAATAGATGTCACCTGGAACGCTAGAAACTGTTTAAAACATCTAATAATATACAAAAAATGGTAAATTTAAGAGGATGGTTCAAAAGAATACATATAAGTATAGGTTAGTGGTTAGTTTCAAAGTAGGCTTGTTATCAGTAACTCATTGTCCTCTAAAATTAAATAATTAATAGATGTCACCTGGAACGCTAGAAACTGTTTAAAACATCTAATAATATACAAAAACTGGTAAATTTAAGAGGGTGGTTCAAAAGAATACACAGAAGTATAGGTGACTGCTTACTTTCATAGTAGGCTTGTTA
>NW_020620414.1:0-566 GCF_003573695.1 Papaver somniferum
TTTAAAACATCTAATAATATACAAAAACTGGTACATTGAAGAGGATGGTTCAAAAGAATACACAGAAGTATAGGTAAATGCTTAGTTTCATAGTAGGCTTGTTATCAATAACTCATAGTCCTCTAAAATTAAAGAATTAATAGATGTCACCTGGAACGCTAGAAACTGTTTAAAACATCTAATAATATACAAAAACTGGTACATTTAAGAGGATGGTTCAAAAGAATACACATAAGTATAGGTGAATGCTTAGTTTCATAGTAGGGTTGTTATCAATAACTCATAGTCCTCTAAAATTAAAGAATTAATAGATGTCACCTGGAACGCTAGAAACTGTTTAAAACATCTAATAATATACAAAAACTTGTACATTTAAGAGGATGATTCGAAATAATACACATAAGTATATGTGAATGCTTAGTTTCATAGTAGGGATGTTGTCAAAAACTCATGGTCAACTAAAATTAAAGAATTAATAGATGTCACATGGAACGCTAGAAACTGTTTAAAGCATTTAATAATATACAAAAACTGTTACATTTAAGAGGATGGTTCAAAAGAATACA
>NW_020620415.1:0-869 GCF_003573695.1 Papaver somniferum
TTTTATTTTCAAATTCAGATCTAAGTTTTCTCTCTTCTCTTCCTCTTCCCCAAACAGCCACCACTTCTACGTCGTCACCACCACCGTTCCAACACCACCTCCATTTTCGCAACCACCTACCATCATCACCATGACCACCATCTCCTAAACAATTGATTTAGATCGACCTTCTGGTGATTAATCAACGAGAAACTAATCTCCAAAACCCAATCTCGAAAATCAGAAACGTTAGATTCATTTCGATTTTTACTGGATTTGGCTTGATAAACCTAAAATAAATGATATCGATGTTAGTTGCTAAAGATTCTCTGTATCGATTGGGAAGAGAGACGATAAAAGTATTCATTAATAATTGGAACTAAAGAATCATTCGTATAAAACGAATAGAAAGGTAATTTTGATCTCTTATTTGTCATTCTAATTCATTACTTGGTTGATGTATTGAACTTTCACATAAACTCTCTTGTTACAAATTTAATTTCGACCGTGCTATATGTGTCTTGAGTTTCTGATATGAGGAATGATTGTCAATTGATTGCGTTTACTCTTTTAGATTGATGAAGATTTCTTTGGTGCTTTTAAATCGGTAGTTGACTATAGGGCTGGTAGTGTGAATATTGTTGTGGTGATGGTGGTGGCATGTGTTGTTGCACAGGTGGCGGTGGTAGTTGTGTTTACATTAGTGGTGGTGGATGTTGCACCAATGTTGTTGGTTCCAGTTTGTGGTTGTGGTGGTGTGGATGATGTTTATGTGGAGGTGATGGTGGTGGATTTTACTGTAGTGGTGAGGGTGGTAATTGAGATGACACTAGTATTTGTGTTGGTGTTTTTGCTCCAATGCTAAACTTGTAAAAATGATAAAATGCATG
>NW_020620416.1:0-793 GCF_003573695.1 Papaver somniferum
AGTAAAGAATTAATAGATGTCACCTGGAACACTAGGAACAGTTTAAAACATCTAATTATATACAAAAACTGGAAAATTTACGAGGATGGTTCAGAAGAATACACGGAAGTATAGGTGACTGCTTAGTTTCATAGTAGGCTTGCTATCAATAACTCATAGTACTCTAAAATTAAAGAATTAATAGATGTCACCTGGAACGCTAGAAACTGTTTAAAACATCTAATAATATACAAAAAATGGTAAATTTAAGAGGATTGTTCGAAAGAATACATAGAAATATAGGTTACTGGTTAGTTTCATAGTATGCTTGTTATCAATAACTCATTGTCCTCTAAAATTCAAGAATTAATAGATGTCACCTGGAATGCTAGAAACTGTTTAAAACATCTAATAATATACAAAAACGGGTAAATTTAAGAGGATGGTTCAAAAGAATACACAGAAGTATAGGTGACTGCTTACTTTCATAGTACGCTTGTTATCAATAACTCATAGTCCTCTAAAGTTAAAGAATTAATAGATGTCACCTGGAACACTAGAAACTGTTTAAAACATCTAATAATATAATAAACTGGTAAATTTAAGAGGATGGTTCAAATGAATACACAGAAGTATAGGAGACTGCTTAGTATCAGAGTAGGCTTGTTATCAATAACTCATAGTCCTCTCAAAGTAAAGAATTAATAGATGTCACCTGGAACGCTAGAAACTGCTTAAAACATCTAATAATATACCAAAAATGCTAAATTTAAGAGGATGGTTCAAAAGAATACATAGAAGTATAGGAGACTGC
>NW_020620417.1:0-1058 GCF_003573695.1 Papaver somniferum
AGTCCCACGGGCCTAAATTCTTTTTGAAAACCCTACGGCTCAAATTTCCCAAACAATATGGAACCAATCTCAACAATATACTCTTATAAAACTGAATAGTTGTGCGATAGTCTGTCTACCATAGAAACTGCTGGTATCGCATATTAGAGAACTGAGAAGCAGGAAGTTCGATCTCTTGACTCTCTTCTTATAAGAAAAGGCCTACACTATAACAACTTGTATTATTGGGTTGTATCATTTGATCTAAAAATCTAAGATCTTTTCTAATTATTGGGGGTTGGATTAGTTATATAGTGAAAAATCATAAATCAGAGAAAGAGTGAGATTTGATTCATTTGAAACGTTGTATTCCAATAAGCCTAGCTAGCCCAAGGTCATCGTGCAAGGTGTGACTGTAAATCATCAAAAAATATGTAAAAAAGAAGATAAATTGTAAAAAGAAATTGGCTAACTTAACTATCCCATTGCATTCTCCATGATAGTACGATCTATAAACCGGGAATTGTCATAGTTTTTCTTGTGCACAGTGGTCTTTGTATAGTGATTTTTCGAGCGCTCTTTTTTTATCAATGTAATTTCAAACTTCGAAATTCCATACACTTACTTATAGCCCCTTCACTATCCAATGTCATCAACCCGCGTCGTATAACTGTTTTCACCAGTACCAGCACCGATCAGCACTTTCGCGTTATAACTAACCATGCACCCTCAACTCAAAGATGTCTTCTCTGCTTATTTTTTTGAGAAGAACAATAATTCTAGTTTTCGGTTGTAGCCTATGACTTGGTAATAGAAAGATTTAGTATCTTGCCTACAGGGAATTCAGTATAATGGGATTTGTATCTTCTGCTATATTTTTTTTGTATCTTCTATGTCTTTTTTTGTTTATACACCATTTTATTGTTCATTACCATCGATGAGATTGAATGATCATTATGAAAATTCTAGTACATTTGCATACAGTAGATTTTTGGTTGACTTAAAAAGGATGCAATACTTTTGCGACTTATTGATTCAGAGAGCCAACTAAAAAAAGAATCAATCAACAATCAAAGGGC
>NW_020620418.1:0-731 GCF_003573695.1 Papaver somniferum
CGATTCAGCATATTATGAATTTTTCACATATTGTTTCTATCAGAACCCCTCATCATCCTTTGATAAAGCCTACTAACATGAGATAGAACTTAATCCCGTCAAATCAAAAAGTCACCCAAACAATAAGGGTTCACAACATATTATAAGATTGAATATCAAGGTAATAAAAACGAAATCAAACATCTCATAAACATACACAAGCAATAAATAAAACATTATAGCACATGCTATGTAAATTAAAAACTATCACAAGAAAAATTATAAATCATATAACTTTATTCATAATAAACTCAATATAATCAATGAAAGAAATCAAAAATTGTTGTCTATTTTAATTTTATTCAGATCCCTTTATAATCTTGAGATCTCTTCCTCTTAATAGGAATAATTCTCCTAATTCCCTGAAGCGATCCTTGGTTGAAGACCAATTCCTCAACCTTGTGGAAGTTAAGTTCCTCGTCGTTTACTCTTCTGGAGAGTAAATCTATTTGTTTGAGAATCTGAGCTTGAACCAGAGAGGATTTTTCAAGACTTCGTTTTAACAATAAAACTTCCAACTTTGTTTCAGCACATGTTCTTGCCAGCTTATGAATCTCCTTTTCATAATCGATCATACAAGATGAATGATTCATATTCATATAAGAATCAGCTTCGGTTCCATTGAAATTAAGAGAACCAAAGGAGTTATAAGCCATCTTTTCAGCATACCTTTCTGACATTTTTGAAGAAAA
>NW_020620419.1:0-463 GCF_003573695.1 Papaver somniferum
CAGCAATAAGTTCCTGCCATGTTTCAATGGATTCAGATGGTAGGTTGTTCAGCCAGGTCTTGGCTTTATCTCTTAAGGAAAAGGGAAACATCTTAAGTTTCAAGACTTCATCAGTAAGGTCTTTTATTCTCATTGTCCCACAAATTTATTCAAAGTCCCTAATATGAAAATAAGGGTTCTCATCATCTTTTCCTAAGAATATAGGGATCATCTGAAGAATACTAGGTTTTATCTCGAAATTAGCCGTAGTGGCTGGCAATTTGATGCATGAAGCTCGGTTGGTCCTAGTTGGGAACATGTAATCTTTCAAAGTTGCCATCGTTGGCACAACTGGAGTACTAGGGGTACTTTTGTCACTCAGAGATAAATTCTCAAAACTGAAGTTTCCAAAAACAGGGCTCTCCAAAGAAGAGTCTTCGAGCTCCCTGCTTAAATCAGAAGAACTACTAGGTTTTTCGCTAAT
>NW_020620420.1:0-906 GCF_003573695.1 Papaver somniferum
ATTAATAATAACAAATCTCTACAATAGTGAAGATCAACTTTGAATGTTCTCTAAAAAGCCTTGAAAACTCTAAAAAGCCCAAAAACATCGAAAGAGCTCTGAAAAAAACTAAAAAACTCTGAAAAAGCTTTAAGTTAAATATATTTCGTAGCACTAGTATCTACTTGCCAGGGGATTCGTTAAAGCCAACTAAAAGTAACTTAATTCTTTATAAAGAATGATACTAACAAAATTCCCTACAATAATAAAGATTATATTTGAATGTTTCCTAAAAACCCTAAATATCCCTGAAAAGAGCTTTGAGAAACTCTAAAAAGCTTTGTAAAGCTTAAATTTGATTATATTTCATAGCACCGTGATCTACAATCTAAGAGATTCGTTATAGAATGATAATAACAAATCCCTACAATATTGAAGTTCAACTTTTAATGTTCACTAAAAAGCCTTGAAAACTAAAAAACCCTGAAAACTCTAAAAAGCCCTAAAATATCTAAATAGCTCTGGAAAACTCTAAAAACCTCTGAAAAAGCTTTAAGTTAATTATATTTCGTAGAACTATTATCTACTTGCCAAGGGATTCGTTAAAGCTAACTGAAAATAACTTAATTCTTTATAAAGCGTGATACTAACAAAATTCCCTACAATAATGAAGATTATCTTTGAATGTTTCCTAAAAACCGTAAAGATCCTTGAAAGAGCTCTGACAAAATCTAAAAAGCTCAGGAAGACTCCAAAAAGATTAAATTTAGTTATACTGTTTACCACCGTGATCTACAAGATTGGAGATTCGTTAAACAATGATAATAAAAATCCCTATAATAGTGAAGATCAACTTTGAATGTTCTCTAAAAGGCCTTGAAAACTCTAAAAAACCCTGAAAACTCTAAAAAGCCCTAAAATATCTAA
>NW_020620421.1:0-574 GCF_003573695.1 Papaver somniferum
AAAAAAAAGGTGTGAAGGTTTCGCAAAAAATAGCGTGACTGGAACAAGAGAAGAAGAAACAACATTCATGTTGTGAAGAAAGAAAAAAAAAAAAAGAGAAAAGAAAACAATCACCAAGAGGTGATGAGAAAAAGAACAACAATAATAGGTTGAAATCCTATGAGTTGTCGAGAGAGTACAAAAGTATTCTATCGAAGAAACCAAGAAAACAAGAGTACAAGAAGTATTCTTCAGAAGATAGGACCGTAATGTCCTAAAACTACAAATATGGGACCGAAATGTCCTTAAACTTCCGAAGAGGACCGTAATGTCCTAAAACTATGATTGAGACCGTAATGTCCTAAAACTTCCGATGGGGGCCGAGATGTCCTAAAACTATGAAGATGGGACCGAGATGTCCTAAAACTACGAAGGGGACCGAGATGTCCTAAAACTACGAAGATGGGACCGAAATGTCTTTAAACTACGAAGAGGACCGAAATGTCCCTAAACTAAGAAGATGGGACCGAAATGTCCTTAAACTACGAAGGGGACCGAAACGTCCTTAAACTACGATCTGAAATTTTTTTTTTTT
>NW_020620422.1:0-600 GCF_003573695.1 Papaver somniferum
TCTCAATCATTGTTATACAGTGTCATAGTATTATTACACAACATCAAAGTTCAATTGTATCACAACTTTGACAATAATATTATGGTGATATGTGTCACTCCCCCTTAGTCAATACTTCATCTCGACATGAAAACCACTCCCCCTTACATAATGATCCGTAAACCATATGTATTTGTAGTATCACACTACACATTAATTCTCCCCCTTATTGTCAATATAAATTGGCAAACGTACGAAAACTAGTGGGAACCTCATGAAATTTTCATAGAGATACTTCATGACCAAAAGCGAATACCATATCAACTTATTTAGATTTCATCATAAATCCGAAGCTAAATGCATTCATCAAGGAGTTTATAAAACAAGATAACCCCTATAATATTCCACAGCCGCACTCCCCACAAAAATTTGACAATTAAGCACAAGTTCAAAAAGAGCTCTCCCCCATAATATGTCATTCCCGAAAGAACAACAAGAGCGACCTTACTTTCCCAAGAAAAGAAGAATTTCTTTGGACATCAACAAATCACATGAAACATGAATTTGTATCCAAATACTCAATTAAATTAACCACAAGAGAACCCATGATTAATTTAATCG
>NW_020620423.1:0-568 GCF_003573695.1 Papaver somniferum
TTAACAAAATTCAATAATCATGGATGGAATCATATGATAAATCATACTAGTTCCACAGTTGAACAAAACAAAAACAAAGAAGAGATCATTATGATTACCTCCTCTGTAGAAGTTATCTAGACTTCATACCTGAATCACCAAAAACAAAAAAAAATGAGTGACTAGAGGCACCACAAAGTTTATCAAATGAACCAACATTAGAAACAAAGATGGGACAACTGATAAAAACATAAATGGAACAACCAATAAAAAACAGATTCATTTGAAAGAATTCTTGTCAAACAAACGCATTTTAACAGATTCAATTTAAAAAATCAAACTACTTACTGTAATTGCAATAGGTTGTCGAACAAGTACATCTTTGAACCTTTTGGAAGTGACATCTTAGCAAGAAACCTCAAACACATCGCCACAGCCATTGTAACAACCGGCATCTGCAATTGCTCTACAACTTCATCTCTGCATATCCACTGCAATACATTCATTCATACAGTTCCAATTTCATATCAACTCAATCACCAGCTCAAGCTCAGCTTACAAGCCTAGCCTGCAATCATCACAAAAAAAA
>NW_020620424.1:0-634 GCF_003573695.1 Papaver somniferum
CCACTGCCAAAATGAACCTATCCTAAATGACTGAGATACTGGTATGACTAATATCAACACAACTGGCATATACAAGGGTACCAATGATCAATAATCCTAACTCTAGGTCAACTCAGCTGGCATATACAAGGGTACCAGTGGTCGACTTTATTGAATTTTATTCCGTTTGGTCTAATGGTCTGGTCTCAATTTTTCTTTTCTTTTTTTCTTTTTTTTCATAACATTTTTTTTTTGGTATCTCAATCACTCTATTACACCTAGCAGTGGTAACAACTTGAATCGCGAGCCCCACCTAATCACTTATAGAAACATATTTTAAAGAAAATAAAATAAAAACAGAAATGAAAAGGACTCAACGAGATATGGCTAAACTTTCATGTTATTTCTAACACCTGAGCTCTGTGCTTTTATGAATAGACTCTTTAGATGTTTCCATCTAGTCAGATTGGTTCCTCAACTCCTACAACCAAGATGTTCCCATCCACTTAGATTGGTTAGTGCAAACCTTAATAGGCATAAATTTCTAGGCTCTGGAGTTTAATAATTGCAACTAAACAGCAACCCATTCAATCTTCATCCAACAGAAACTCAGACTCGTCTTGATCTCTTCTTCATCTCAAGAACAGAACCTTAA
>NW_020620425.1:0-710 GCF_003573695.1 Papaver somniferum
GTGTGAAAACGCAATGGGGAACAACTTTGGAGATGAGAAAAACACTAAAACTATCTCTCAAGGAATTATCAAGCGGATGAGTGGGACTCAAAAGGGATCTAGTATCTCATATGATCAAATCTATAGCAATGGAGATCTCATGTTCCACATTTTACGTCTTGGGAGACAATTAGACTGTATTCAGAAACAGTTGGCCTTTGCCTATAGAGATGATCCGGAAACTCTTAAAGGAATCCTAGTGATCAATAATGAGTTTCTAAAAGGTGAATAAAAACAAGACTCTGAAGAAGATTCTGATGAGCAAACAAATGAAGATTAATTTGTCTTCAAGAGGGAAAATAGACATTAGTTTTTGATTATTTCAATAAAGCCTATTATGAATAAAACTATATATTATTTATGAACAAAATTATTATTTTATAATTTTTCTTGTGATAGTTTTCGATTACATAGCCTGTGCTTGAATGCTTTATTTTATTGCTATGTATATTTACGGGATGTTTGACTTGGGTTTTCATTACCATAATATTCGATCTCATATAGTGTGAACCCTTATGGTTTGAGTGACTTTTTGGTTTAGCAGGATTAAGTTCTAGCCCATGTTGGTAGGCTTTATCAAAGGATCATAAGGAGTTCCGATTGAAACTCATGTGTGAAAAAGTCACAATATGTTGAATCGTTTTTGGTTTAGCGTAAAAGCATTTGTGTTT
>NW_020620426.1:0-422 GCF_003573695.1 Papaver somniferum
CTAAATAAAAGATGGCTTTGTAGAAAATAAATTCTTATTCTCATTTCAGGAGTCGATTTTTCACTCGGTTGAATTTCCGATTGAATTTCAGTTTCAACACCTCAACACCTCAACTTCTTCTTGTTCTTCAATTGACGGATTAGAAGAAAACTTTAATTAGAATTTTTCCAGAAAATAAGAAAAAGCTGATTTTTTTTTTAGTTTAGGTTACAGGGTATTTAAGTAATTTTATCACAGATAGGACACCCGTTATAAGCATACCTAGATGGTATCATCATTAGTATGCCTCACAACATTTGAATATTCCCATTTCTTCTTATTTTTCCCAGAGCCCAATTAGAAGGGGAAAATGCCCAATACTTTTGTGTAGAAGCCCATCCGGATCACCATCCCCGAAGGAGGAACCTTCGCTCTCGATAGTC
>NW_020620427.1:0-399 GCF_003573695.1 Papaver somniferum
CTAAAATTTCAATAATGATATTTAACGATAAAGAGTAATAATAATTATGATTAAACCGCTATGGAAAACTGATAACGCTTATCTACGATAAAGTTTTGTAAATTAAACTAATGAAAAATTAGAAATGAATTTCTGCGCTTAAACTAGATAGTTAAATATAATACTTAGAGGTGGGTTAGACTTAAGAAAGCGAGGATATATATAATATATAATATAAAGAGACTCAACTTGTTGGTAACCTTGTATCAAAAATGAAACAAATATACATGAAATAGTAATAATAGAATTTTGAATATCAGTGTAATACTAGAATTAAAAGAAAATAAATTCATATATTAACAGGATAGTTTACTCTAGTAGCAAAATCTAAAGACTACTAGGATATATTATAATTTTATG
>NW_020620428.1:0-389 GCF_003573695.1 Papaver somniferum
TTTGAACAATAATTATTTAATTTAACTAGTTCACCAACACGGACCACGGTAGGGAAATCTCTCTAGATCATTTTCCAAACACGTTACGCGCGTTCCAGAGAAATAAGGCTGACTTATCTGACTGCCATGATAACTATGGATTTACATAAATTGGAAACAAATTTAATTAATAAAATAATGATTGATTTGAAAAATGAATAGAGTTATTTACATGGATTCATTTGTTTAATACAATAATGTTTAGTTTGAAGGTTTAAGGAAACGATTATTGGGGTTTACATGAGAGATAGATTTTGGATGATTTCCCGGGTAAACAATGAATGGAGCTATGCTTATACTTTGGAATTAATTTTGTGTAAACATGTGGTCATATGAGAAAATAACAGTAG
>NW_020620429.1:0-508 GCF_003573695.1 Papaver somniferum
ACTTCCATTGATTCAATAATTCCCTCTTAACAACATCAAATTTGAGTGTTCTAAAATCTAAGCGACCAACCAAACTAAACTTCCAAACAACTTTAATTCTAACATGAGTTTCACGCGGAATTGTAATAAAAACTTCACCTATTGATGTTCTAACTGGAGGATGTGATAAAGAGTCCGCATCAATCTTAGAAAGAACATGAGTTCTCTTCTTAACTATGGATGCCCATGATCGATTACCGCTGTCACCCGCAACCATATTACCATCTACAACCTGTTTTCCAGACCCGCTAGAATTAGGGTTATAGTTAGAATTTTCCTTCGGCCTATAGAACTGTCGTGATCTTGATTTCGAGCGTGATCTAACATGGTTAGCATTGTTGAAGAAACGACCACGTGCGTGATATGCAGGCTGTGATTGTTCGCCTAAATCAGGCGGAACTTGATTTTGCGCCATGAACGCGCTAAGCCAGAAAACGTGAAACGCAAAGAAAGGGAGAAAAAACCGGAG
>NW_020620430.1:0-1232 GCF_003573695.1 Papaver somniferum
TTACATAACATAACAGTATTGATATGTAGTACATAACATATTGATACTACATATTGATATGTAGTATCAATACATAACATAACAGTATTTATTTACATGCAATACATAGCATATTGACACTACATATTGATATGTAGTATCAATATATAACATAACAATATTTATTTATATGTAGTCATAACATATTGATACTAGATATTGATATGTAGTATCAATACATACTACTAGTAACATATGTAGTATGTAGTAATATATGTAGTAACATACATAGTGTTATGTGTTAGGGTTAGTAGAGTAATTTTACTCTTTTCAAAACTTTTTTGGACTAACGAGTAAATATATTTTCCCGCTGGACTAGCCATTAATCCGGGTCGGGTTTAGTGGACTAAACAACAAAGTTCTCAATAAAAATATCGTAAGAATTGGGCGGGTGGTGTGACTTGCTGGGCGAGAGACTAAACTTCTCCGACTGTGGTCGCAATGTTAATAGGGTAAAAGTGGGGAGGAGAAGCAAGTCCAAGCCACAACAAACCCATACCCTTAGAGGTGAATGGAGAGAGAATGAGAAGAAGAGAAAGAAAGAGATGAATTAAGTGTCCCCTCCTAAATCTTCTTTCTTTCCCTTTTATAATAATCCTTCGTATCCTCCTTATGAATAAACACTCATAAGGCTAATATATTACAAAACTAACACTTTCCTCTTTTCCAAGTTATCAAGGAACTGGGAAAAAGGCCCATTTTGTTAGGGATGAGACCCAACTATTTCAAGATTCTCCTTCTTGGGTTAGGTCCATCCATTATCCTATGGGTTGGACCTAGTCCCCAAGTTCCTTCTTCTTAAGAGGAACTCTTAGTAGGCTAAGGGGCTACCCCTTTTAGGGTTAATTATTTTCATGTATTAACAGGATCTGAACACTCTTCTAACTCCCTTTCCTCATCTTTCTCAGCATCTACAATACTAAATTCAGCATTCAACCCCATTTCACATTCCATCATATCAAATTTATTTTGTTGTGAAATCTCTATACTAAGTAAATCATCAACCAATGGAGTAGGTGAATTCTTAATTTTCTTTCTAATAACCATCATCCACTCCTTATTTGGAGAGTCTTGGTTATCTACACAGGCAGTAAGATCAATCCTACCACCAGCAGTAGACCCAACATCACTTGAATTACCTGCACAAAAAGGAATAATAGCTGAACTACCATTCCCAACAGAACTTGGCTTAC
>NW_020620431.1:0-652 GCF_003573695.1 Papaver somniferum
TAATTACAATACATTTTTCAAACTTTTTCTGTTAAAGATGAGTTTATCTAGTTCACAATTTAGTCTCAGAAATCAATTTCCGACTTATAACGAAATGTGTAGACTTTTTTGAGTTAACGTATATAAAATTCAAACTTTTTATGAACTCTTTCTTTTTGTGTTTGCTTTGTTTTTCTATTTGATTCAAGATAGATCTAATTTGTTAGGATTTGGATTAGTTATGCATGGTCTTTCATCCTTATTCTATTGTGAAATTTGAGTTGCTTCATATTTTCTTGAATCAACGTACATAGAAATGCAATTTTTACTAGACGTATTGACTTAGAACATATTAATTGTAATTACAATACATTTTTGTGACTTTTTTTTGTTAAATATGAGTTTATCTAGTTTACAATTAAATCTCAGAAATCAATTTCCGACTTATAACGAAATGTGTAGACTTTTTTGAGTTAACGTATATAAAATTCAACATTTTTATGAACTCTTTCCATTTGTGTTGGCTTTGTCTTTCTATTTGATTCAAGATAGATGAAATTTGTTAGGATTTGGATTAGTTCTGCATGGTCTTTCATCCTTCTTCTATTGTGAAATTTGACTTCCTTCATATTTTCTTCAATCAACGTACATAGAAATGCAATTTTTACTACAC
>NW_020620432.1:0-1501 GCF_003573695.1 Papaver somniferum
ACAATAGTTCTCTCTTGTTCCAAAAATAAAAGAGAGTAATCAATGTAAATAAAAGTCATGTAAAGAGTCATCTTTTTGTTGTAAATAGTCTTGTAATAAGCAAGGAGGGTGCAGCCATCGATGTATAACGCGGGTAAACTGAAATATCACCAACTCATTGGGTGAACATTCACAATTCTCGTAAAGCCGGACAGCTAGCTTGGCTTAGAATTCGGTTCTTAGCCTAAAAACTATCTCTTGGTGATTAGTAGTCATAACTTCAGGTCATTCTAGAAACATGTGTAGATACACTTTACACTCTTATCACGTGTCTTTATTTGTTATCAGTGCTAGGATTGTGCCTTTGATAGCTAGATTGACATCTCCATTTTGTTGTGAGCTTCTACTGTCTTGCACATGTCACATTTCATGGAATCTGAGCTTATATTTTGTCCTAGAACTTTTTAGGTACGTTCTAAGCAAACCTTCACGAGACTTCACTCGTCCACTAAGGACACTTAGTGGTTTAAAAGGCTTAGTGCATATGCTAAATGCATTCGAGAGACCAGCGACAGTGGTATAGGTAGGATTTCCTTAGTTTTGTTTTACTTGAGGACAAGTAAAATTCAGGTTTGGGGGTATTTGATGAGTCCTAAAAAGTGCATATTTCTCTATATTTTTCTTGGCATTTAACTCATCTTTTGTGCATTAATTCTACATTTTATCCCATATTCTGTATTTTCTTTGTTTTCAAGAATAAATATTTTTATTAACTAATTTTGCATTTTTAGGTAATAAATAAAGTTTGGATGAATAGCGGAGCGGAAAAGAGCAGAAAAGTGGTGAAAAGCCGGGAGGAATTACACAAGGAAACCGAGAAGAATGTTGTGCACAAGACCAGAAGGATGAAAATGGGCTCACAAAGGAAGAAATTGTTCTTAAAGAAGAAGTGGGCTCAAGATTGTTTAAACCCAAACACATTTCCTAAACCCAAACCCATTTTCTAAGCCTAAAATCAATACCCAAACCCGTTTCCCCTCTTAACCGTCAGATTGGATCCATTCCATCATCCAACGGTCGCTTCATCACAGTGCATCAAACTCTGAAGCTCCTGTCTAACACTACAGCACCTAACGCCATCTGGAGCCATCAGTTTTGTTATGTCTCACAATCCTACGGTCGCTGCAAGCATTGCCATCTCAGCCGATAGATTCGATCCAGATGTGTCGATCCAACGCTTTAACTCACTGGACATCGAATTATGATACATCCGCTCAACACCCTAGTACCTAACCCTATTCCTACCCAACCAAACACCCCCCTCACTCTTTTCCATCGACTCCATCTTCTCTTTCTCCCCTCACCTCCTCTGCAACCTCCATGTCCGCCACCATCTCCTCCACCTGCTATCCCAACTACTCCGCCATCACCACCATAATTACCACAGCGTCAAACAATGATAACCCATCATTGTTCCCATCTCCCTAGTCCATCTATTCTACCTATTTCACACATATCCTTC
>NW_020620433.1:0-294 GCF_003573695.1 Papaver somniferum
TATCACTCAGAGTTCTTTCATTCAATACCGAACCCAAGTGACTTTAATTTGATCAATTACTCGTTCTTGCATAGTCATCTCATCGATCTCGCAGATCATCGTCATCTATGAAACTCCTTTCCATACAAAGCTGCTATCTCTAACTCTTACACAACTTGTAAGTATTAAAAACAACGGTCAAACCATAAAAGTACACCAAGACTTCAACATCAAGCTAAAAAGAGGTCTCGGTTACTCGGTATGTACAAAGTTACAATAAGTACAGTAGGATCTGAAAGATTTAGGATGAGATAA
>NW_020620434.1:0-486 GCF_003573695.1 Papaver somniferum
AAAAAAAAAGTTTGAAAAATATATTGTAATTACAATCAATATGTTCTAAGCCAATACGTCTAGTAAAAATTGCATTTCTATGTACGTTGATTCAAGAAAATATGAAGCAAGTCAAATTTCACAATAGAAGAAGGATGAAAGACCATGCAGAACTAAACCAAATCCTAACAAATTTCATATATCTTGAATCAAATAGAAAGACAAAGCCAACACAAAAAGAAAGAGTTCATAAAAATGTTGAATTTTATATAAGTTAACTCAAAAAAGTCGACACACTTCGTTATAAGTCGTAAATTGATTTCTGAGACTAAATTATAAACTAGATAAACTCATCTTTAATAGAAAAAGTTTGAAAAATTTATTGTAATTACAATCAATATGTTCTAAGGCAATACGTCTAGTAAAAATTGCATTTCTATGTACGTTGATTCAAGAAAATATGAAGCAAGTCAAATTTCACAATAGAAGAAGGATGAATGACCATGC
>NW_020620435.1:0-686 GCF_003573695.1 Papaver somniferum
CAATACGTCTAGTAAAAATTGCATTTCTATGTACGTTGATTCAAGAAAATATGAAGGAAGTCAAATTTCACAATAGAAGAAAGATGAAAGACCATGCAGAACTAATCCAAATCCTAACAAATTTCTTTTATCTTGAATCAAATAGATAGACAAAGCCAATATAAAAAGAAAGAGTTCATTAAAATGTTGAATTTTATATACATTAACTCAAAAAACTGTACACATTTGTTATAAGTCGGAAATTTATTTCTGAGACTAAATTGTAAACTAGATAAACTCATCTTTAACAGAAAAAGTTTGAAAAATGTATTATAATTGCAATTAATGTGTTCTAAGGAAATACGTCTAGTACTAATTTCATTTCTATGTACGTTGATTCAAGAAAATATGAAGGAAGTCAAATTTCACAATAGAAGAAGGATGAAAGACCATGGAGAACTAATCCAAATCCTAACTAATTTCATCTATCTTGAATCAAATAGAAAGACAAAGCCAACACAAAAAGAAAGACTTCATAAAAATGTTGAATTTTATATACGTTAACTCAAAAAAGTCTACACACTTCGTTATAAGTATGAAATTAATTTATGAAATTAATTTATGAAATTAAATTGTAAACTAGATAAACTCATCTTTAACAGAAAAAGTTTGAAAAATGTATTGTAATTACAATTAATATGTTCTAA
>NW_020620436.1:0-596 GCF_003573695.1 Papaver somniferum
TGAATTTCACAATAGAAGAAATTTGAAAGACCATGCAGAACTAATCCAAATCCTAACAAATTTCATCTATCTCGAATCAAATTGAAAGACAAATCCAACATAGAAATAAAGAGTTCATAAAAATGTTGAATATTATATACGTTAACTGAAAAAAGTCAACACATTTCGTTATAAGTCGGAAATTGATTTCGGAGACTAAATTGTAAACTAGATAAACTCATCTTTGACAGAAAAAGTTTGAAAAATGTATTGTAATTACAATTAATATGTTCTATGGCAATACGTCTAGTAAAAATTGCATTTCTATGTACGTTGATTCAATAAAATATGAAGCAAGTCAAATTTCACAATAGAAGAAGGATGAAAGACCATGCAGAACGAATCCAAATCCTAACAAATTTCATTTATCTTGAATCAAATAGAAAGACAAATCCAACATAAAGAGAAAGAGTTCATGAAAATGTTTAATTTTATATAAGTTAATTAACAAAAGTCTACACATTTCGTTATAAGTCGGAAATTGATTTCTGAGACTAAATTGCAAACAAGATAAACTCATCTTTAACAGAAAAAGTTTGAGAAATGTATTGTAATTA
>NW_020620437.1:0-888 GCF_003573695.1 Papaver somniferum
AAAATGACTCGCACAAAGAAACAAGCACTAGGTATGCGTTCAAATTCTTCTTTTAATATGCCAATTGAAGAACAAGAAGAAGTTGAGGTGTTGAAAACTGAAATTCAATCAGAAATTCGACGAGTGAAGAACCGACTCAAGAAATGAGGATTAAAATAAATTTTCTACAAACTCGTTTCTTATTTAGTTGTTTTTGATTGATAGATTAGGTTTGCGATTACAAAGTGAAATTCGGCTTATAATTGAGATGAGTTATTAGCCGAACTTCACTATGTTCCTCATCCTTAAGGATGATTGTTTATCTCAATTATCAGCCGAATCTAATTTGATATATTTGGCGAACTGCAAGTTCGGCTAATTAGATAATATGAAGATTGAGACGAACAAGTATTTTATTTGAAAAGCAGAGTCTGGTACGGGTAATAACACAAATTTTAGAATCATCCAAACCATACAATAAGGTAAAAGATGTATTTTTTTTCCAGGTTCGACTGATTTGAAAATTGATTTATTAGTCGAATCTTATGACTAATTTTCCAGGATATCTATGTAATGTCAGGATCATCTGTTTATATACTTAGTTTATAAGCCGAACTTGTATTTAAAATGGTTCGTCTGATTCGTTATTTATAGTACACGTCGAACCTTTAACTTGAGTTTTTTCTCAAAATAGAAGTTCGACCCACGAGTATTATGTTTCGAATGAGCCGAACTGTTCATTTATGTATTATACCACTTAGGTTCGGCTAGTAACTAATAGCCAAAATATTCATCATAAGTAGGTTCAACTGATTAGTATAAGTCGAACCTCTCTCTGGTTCGCCAAATTTGCATGCGCAAAATATTTTTTTGAGGAATTCAACCTGTAAAAAGGGCATTAAACATAAT
>NW_020620438.1:0-817 GCF_003573695.1 Papaver somniferum
ACAATACTATGGTGATATGTATCACTCCCCCTTAGTCAATACTCCATCTCACATGGAAACCACTCCCCCTTACATAATGATCCGAAAACCATATGTATTTGTAGTGTGAAATACACATTAATTCTCCCTATTTTTGTCAATAAAATTGGCAAAGGTACGAAAACTAGTGGGATCCTAATGAAATTTCCATAGAGACATTTCATGACCAAAAGAATGCACATATCAACTTTTTAGATGCCATCATATAGCCGAAGCTAAATGCATATATCAAGGAGTTTATAAAGATACAAGATAACCCCTATAATATTCCACAGCCGCACTCCACACAAAGATTTGGCAATTAAGCACAAGTTCAATTAAGAACTCTCCCCCATAAGATGTCATTCCCGAAATAACAACAAGAGCGACCTTACTTTCACAAGAAAAGAAGGATTTCTTTGGATTTTTACACTAACAAACCTGATAGAAAATCAACCTACTGAAACAAATGGAGAATTCAAGTACACTTACTGGAGTTCCAAACTCAATTGCCCAAAAGATCGAGATAAGCACAGGGGCAAGAGTTTTAGGAATAGCTAATGAACCAAAACAACACTAATAGACTGCCGTAGGTGTTGAAATGTAACAGTGTCTAATGTTTTGGAAAGAATATCAGCCAATTGTTGTTCGGAAGGCACAAATTCCATATTTATGATACCATTTTCATAGAGATCTAGAATAAAATGGTACCTTATATCAATGTGCTTTGTTCTTGAGTTCTCAACGGGATTCTCAGTGATTCGAATCACGCTAGAGTTATCACAAAAGATCTTCATTA
>NW_020620439.1:0-709 GCF_003573695.1 Papaver somniferum
ATCTTTGGTGTGCACAATACTTGTTTGGGAAAAGAGGATCCAATTAATAATAGTTTTATCCTTGTGGTTGATTGGATTGATTAATTGAAGTAGATAGGCATCAACACAATTCCTTGTAATTAAAGGTGTTATTGGCTTAATCTTAACCGATTACCTTCGGGTGATTGAACATAAGATAGATCTAGACCTGAAGAAGGAGTTTATGTTAAGATAAACGGAAGAGCCTTTTTCTAACTATATCACTTGGTTGAATAGAGTTGTTATCAAATATATTTCTTGTTCCTTTACTGTTTGGAACACGAACCAAAGGGATTGTTCCAAGTACGTGACTTATTCAAAGGTCGGAGGCGTGGGAATACATACAGAACTAGGTATACTATAGAGTTAGGTACTTGGTATCAACTATACGAAGTTAGTGTAATTTTGTGTAGCAGCTTAATCCTGAGAGTATTCAATTCTGGACTAGGTCCCGGGGTTTTTCTGCATTTGCGGTTTCCTCGTTAACAAAATCTTGTTGTGTCATTTACTTTTATATTCCGCATTATAAATTTTTTTATTATAATTAAAGTTAATCACACAAACTTTAATATCTTATTACTTGATAAGTGAATCTTATTGCGTTTGGTTAAGTCCGAACCTTTTTATAAAGTAACATACTTTGTTGTTGTATTGTATCGATCTCGTATCCATAGACGATCACACAAAGTAT
>NW_020620440.1:0-1506 GCF_003573695.1 Papaver somniferum
ACTTTCTTAATTTTACTTTTTTCCCGAATCATGTAGTGTACATATTGATGTTCATATTGTATTTGATTAACCATGAATTTGGCATGTTTGTACATTTTGTTTTATATTTTTTCAATTTATGATTATGATTTTTGATATAAGTGAAATTGAATATGGTTTTTCAAGTAACCATGATTTATGATGACCAGGGTATAAGACAAATTGTAATGGTTATAGAACAATGTAGTAGTTGAACTTGTTAGGTCATATTGTTACTGGTTTTTATGATCAATCAATTTAGTAGTTCAACCTATATATAATTGTTTAGTGAATTCATGCAATGTAGATTTTGAAGCTTATAAATCACCGTTCGCCTTGATATACTTCTCACGAGGGGCGTAGCCCCGAGTGATTTGCGTCATGACCAGATTTTAAGCTACGGGACATGCTGAATCACATATTCAATCTCAGGACATGTTGTAGGTTACAATTTAGTAGTTCAACCTGATTACATTATGTTAGTGAATACAAGCAATGTAGCTTGTCAAGATGTTTATATTGAATGTCATTGTTACTGAAAACAAATATTGAATCTCATGACAACTTGTCCAAGTTTTCTTTCAATTCTCAAAAAAACTTGTGGTAGTTGCTTCTAGTTGTGGAAACAACTTGGGTTGGTTGCTTTCAATACTTTCTCTTAACAACCTATGGTAGTTGCTTCTAGTTGTGGAAACAACTTTGGTCGGTTTCTTTCAATTCTATGGAAGCAACTTGTATATTATTTTCTCCAAACAACCTGTGGTGGTTGCTTTTATTCTATGGAGGCAACTTGTATCTTATTATCCTTTGCAATTTACTGAGTTTCTTTTTTTGTTAGGTAAATATGGTTGTCGCATAGATTAACTTTTACTGTCTAATGAAAGTGAGCCACGACGAAGTTGTTGCTAAAGTAAAAAAGAAAATGACCAAGATGGCGTTTCGCATCTTCAATACGACTGACGAATGGAAGTTTCAGAAACAAACAAATACGTGTTTGGATGAAAGCTAGATTGTTTGTGTTTGTTATAATATTACTGTATTATACAATATTGTTTGTTTAGTTATAATATTATAGATACAATATTGTTTGTATCAGTTATAATATACGGAAATGGTTTTTAACATGAATGACCAAGTATTTAGATGTAAACATGAATTGTTAACATGAATGACTGAATGGTTTTAGATGAATGATTGCAGGTACAATACTGTTATATGATTCCAGGTACCAAAAGCTAAAAGGAGATAGGTAAAATACAAACAATATTGTTATATGATTACAGGTACCAAAAGCTAAAAAGAGATGGATAAAATATAATAAGTCATGGAAAAAAAATGACACAACTAGTACAAGTTGTCTTTGCATTTGAAAGCAACTGGCACAAGTTGTCTCCAAAAATTGAGGCAACTTGCATTAAGTTGGCTCCAAACTGGGGATAACTTACTTAAGTTGGTTTTAATTTGGTGGTACCTGTAACAAGTTTTCCC
>NW_020620441.1:0-1597 GCF_003573695.1 Papaver somniferum
ACTGCATCTCTTGCCCTGCGATATAATTTGTTTAGTCTCTTTTCTTATAGTCAGTCACTATCTTCTCCTTGTTTCCTTCATTCAAAAAACCGAATAAATGACATATGAATTGAAAGGAGGTTAGATTACAGGGATAACTTTTTACTGATTGAAAAGGCTTCGCCACCTGTAATGATGGGTTGCAGTTTATACAGGTGTAACTATGTCCAAAATGTATGTGGTGTTACGGATTGTAGGAACGAATTTGTAGGTGGCCAAGCCCCTTCATCAAGTTATATCTTTTCTTCCAAATTTTAAACGCCCTTGGGGGTGCACCAACCCAATGTTTGGCCATCTTCTGTTGTTGTAACTTTAAAACTACTAATCCAAACCCTATACCCTTTCAAAAGATTCTAAAAGGCACAAACATGAATAATTCGCGTTGTCTAAAACATCCACGGTACATGAGAAACAGGCATCCAAAATGCCTGCTTGAGCAATATTAGGAACAAGTGAATAATTACAAGTACAAATCAAAGGCATGATAAAACATCATATTTTGCTTACTTGAAGATGATTATTTGTAAAATCAATATGTTTAACGAATACCCATTTCTTAATTTGAAATAATTTGAAATCCTCGTGCATAAATTGAATGAATCAATTATAAAACCATTCAGACTTTTTCACAAACAAGTTATGCGCTATAAAAAAACTCAATAGAATACACAAATTTCATTGATTAACTCACATTCAAAAATGAAATGTGAATGGGCCACCGAGTGTCATCAGATGCTCACTTACAGATAATTGGAAACAATAGAAAGATACCTTTGGACACTAGCGAATGGATCACCAATACAACAACCAGTGTGAATGGCCCACTAATACCAACACCACAACGTATATAGGCAGAGGATAGAAATGGATCCGATCAATT
Organism: Papaver somniferum; assembly: GCF_003573695.1. Lineage (NCBI taxonomy): Eukaryota > Viridiplantae > Streptophyta > Magnoliopsida > Ranunculales > Papaveraceae > Papaver > Papaver somniferum. The sequence goes on from NW_020620441.1 coordinate 920, forward strand.
TCAGCCTATCAGGTACCTCATATAAGCTGATGGATGTGCAAACAATAAAATTAACAACTCCACTACATCACCCACAATGGCCAGGAGTATGGGTTCTCAATATCAAACCATGAAATTTTCATTAAAAACCGCACTCAATTGGTCCAGAATTGGCTTCTCCTTAATTGAACAGTTGAACTTAAAATGTTAAAGAAATCGAACAGGAACGTACGAGAAATTGAAAAGGATGAAAAGGCATTTTCAAACGGATAGACTAAGAGGAAGAAAATGAGACGAGAGGGGGAAACAACTGTGTAAAATGGGGAACTAGACAGAGTTTAGCTCTTTCCCGATTAACATAGGAGATTAAATCAGGCAGACCAACTAGCTCCCCATAATATAACGTTGTGATATAGCCCGTGCCGGTATGGCACGGGTGATTTCCTAGTATATTAATACAGCCGAACCTCGATAAATGAATGCTCTCAGGACAATCAAAAAATATTCGTTTAACTGGGTTATTTATTTATCGATAAATAAATAAAATATTCATTTATCGATAAATGAATATGTATTCATTTAGACAATATTTTCTCAATTAAGAAGTTAAATTGTATAGGAGAAAATGTACAAGTATATCAGAAAATGGTCAATTAGAAGAAGAAATCCAAAGATTAATTGGTGTCATTTCTAATTTAC
>NW_020620442.1:0-441 GCF_003573695.1 Papaver somniferum
CAATAGAAGAAAGATGAAAGACCATGCAGAACTAATCCAAATCCTAACAAATTTCCTCTATCTTGAATCAAATAGAAAGACAAAGCCAATATAAAAAGAAAGAGTTCATTAAAATGCTGAATTTTATTTACGTTAACTCAAAAAAGTCTACACATTTTGTTATAAGTCGGAAATTGATTTCTGAGACTAAATTGTAAACTAGATAAACTCATCTTTAACAGAAAAAATTTGAAAAATGTATTGTAATTCCAATTAACGTGTTCTAAGGCAATACGTCTAGTAAAAATTGCATTTCTATGTACTTTGATTCAAGAAAATATGAAGGAAGTCAAATTTCACAATAGAAGAATGATGAAAGACCATGCAGAACTAATCCAAATCCTAACAAATTTCATCTACCTTGAATCAAATAGAAAGACAAAGCCAACACAAGAAGAAAGA
>NW_020620443.1:0-269 GCF_003573695.1 Papaver somniferum
CAATAGAAGAAGGATGAAAGACCAAGCATAACTAATCCAAATCCTAACAAATTTCATCTATCTTGAATCAAATAGAAAGACAAAGCCAACACAAATGAAAGAGTTCATAAAATTTTGAATTTTATATTTATTTTTTTTTCTAGGTCAAAATGGTTTATTAAAGCAAAAAAACGTAATTACAAGAATTACAAAATGGGAGGTTCTAGACCTCCCCACCCCCATAAACCAAAGGGGAGAAAAAAAACTCTAAAAACTCATAAAAAAAGCTC
>NW_020620444.1:0-707 GCF_003573695.1 Papaver somniferum
ATGTTGAATTTTTTATACTGTTAACTAAAAAAAGTCTACAATCTTCGTTATAAGTCAGAAGTCGATTTCTGAGACTAAATTGTAAACTAATTCAACTCATCTTTAACAGAAAAAGTTTGAAAAATGTATTGTAATCACAATAAATATGTTCTAAGGCAGTACGTCTAGTAAAAATTGCATTTATATGTACGTTAATTCAAGAAAATATGAAGGAAGCCAAATTTCACAATAGAAGAAGGATGAAAGACCAGCCAGAACTAATCCAAATTATAAAAAAATTCATCAATTTGAATGAAATTGAAAGACAAAGCCAATACAAAAATAAAGAGTTCATAAAAATGTTCAATTTTTTACAGGTTAACTCAAAAGGGTCTACACTCTTTGTTATAAGACGGAAGTTGATTTCTGAGACTAAATTGTAAACAAGATAAACTCATCTTTAACAGAAAAATTTTGAAAAATGTATTGTAATCACAATAAATAAGTTCTAAGCCATTACGTCTAGTAAAAATTGCATTTTTGTGTACGTTGATTCAAGAAAATATGAAGGAAGTCAAATTTCACAATATAAGAAGGATGAAAGACCAGCCAGAACTAATCCAAATTCTAACAAATTTCATCTATTTGAATCAAATTGAAAGACAAAGCCAAGACAAAAAAAAAGAGTTCATAAAAATGTTGAATTTTTTATACTGTTAACTAAAAAA
>NW_020620445.1:0-712 GCF_003573695.1 Papaver somniferum
TATTGTAATCAAAAATAATATGTTCTAAGGCATTACGTCTAGTAAAATTTCCTTTCTATGTACGTTGATTCAAGAAAATATGAAGGAAGTCAAATTTCACAATAGAAGAAGGATGAAAGACGCAGAACTAATCCAAATCCTAACAAATTTCATCTATCTTGAACCAAATAGAAAGACAAAACCAACACAAAAAAAAAGAGTTCATAAAAATGTTGAATTTTATATACGTTAACTCAAAAAAGTCACACACTTCGTTATAAGTCGGAAGTTGATTTCTGAGACTAAGTTGTAAACTAGATAAACTCATCTTTAACATAAAAAGTTTGAAAAATGTATTGTAATCACAAATAATATGTTCTAAGGAAATACGTCTAGTAAAAATTGCATTTCTATGTACGTTGATTCAAGAAAATACGAAATTAGGAAAATTTCACAATAGAAGAAGGATGAAAGACCAAGAAGAACTAATCCAAATCCTAACAAATTTCATCTATCTAGAATCAAATGAAAGACAAAACCATCACAGAAAAAGAAAGAGTTCATAAAAATGTTGAATTTTATATACGTTAACTCAGAAAAGTCTACACACTTCGTTATAAGTACAAAATTGATTTGTGAGACCAAATTGTAAACTAGATAAACTCATCTTTAACAGTTAAAGTTTCAAAAATGTATTGTAATCACAAATAATTTGTTCTAAGGCATTACGTCT
>NW_020620446.1:0-612 GCF_003573695.1 Papaver somniferum
CCCTTCAAAGAATTTCGTCCTCGAAATTCAAAACCAAAACTATTGTGGACAATCTCTTCGGTTTAGATTTCCTAAGCAAAAGTCTCATACCAGATGCTCAGAAATCACGGGTTTCTTCAAGTCGTCATGAACAAAAATTTAGACCTTCTGAGCACATGTCCTATTTCACCTTCCCAGGCATCCAAAAGTGTCCACAACAATACAAAGAATCGCAATAGGCCAAAGCAAAGAGGATATCTCGACCACGTATCTTGAATGGCATCCCATACCACCACCCAAGAATCCCTAAAGTTTACAAGTTTGAAGATGTTATCGTAATGACAAGATTTTAGCATGGTACTGTGTGGAACAGCTTCTAGTTTCCCACCATCACTGACGGTCATCCATGTTGCCAGTCGTAAGTGGGATGCTAGTCGGGCCTGACAACGCACACCTTTGGCCAGTTTCCAATGTTTGGGGATGATCAGTCCCATTTTCTACCCATCGTCCCAGACGGTCTTCTGGATATCCACTCGTAAGTGGTGTGCCACTTAGGCCAGGTAAACTCATAGTACTTGAACAAGCTCAACTCGATTCGCACAGTAACTGACAAAGCAGTTACAAACTCTTTCC
>NW_020620447.1:0-612 GCF_003573695.1 Papaver somniferum
CCCTTCAAAGAATTTCGTCCTCGAAATTCAAAACCAAAACTATTGTGGACAATCTCTTCGGTTTAGATTTCCTAAGCAAAAGTCTCATACCAGATGCTCAGAAATCACGGGTTTCTTCAAGTCGTCATGAACAAAAATTTAGACCTTCTGAGCACATGTCCTATTTCACCTTCCCAGGCATCCAAAAGTGTCCACAACAATACAAAGAATCGCAATAGGCCAAAGCAAAGAGGATATCTCGACCACGTATCTTGAATGGCATCCCATACCACCACCCAAGAATCCCTAAAGTTTACAAGTTTGAAGATGTTATCGTAATGACAAGATTTTAGCATGGTATTGTGTGGAACAGCTTCTAGTTTCCCACCATCACTGACGGTCATCCATGTTGCCAGTCGTAAGTGGGATGCTAGTCGGGCCTGACAACGCACACCTTTGGCCAGTTTCCAATGTGTGGGGATGATCAGTCCCATTTTCTACCCATCGTCCCAGACGGTCTTCTGGATATCCACTCGTAAGTGGTGTGCCACTTAGGCCAGGTAAACTCATAGTACTTGAACAAGCTCAACTCGATTCGCACAGTAACTGACAAAGCAGTTACAAACTCTTTCC
>NW_020620448.1:0-887 GCF_003573695.1 Papaver somniferum
AAAATGACTCGCACAAAGAAACAAGCACTAGGTATGCGTTCAAATTCTTCTTTTAATATGCCAATTGAAGAACAAGAAGAAGTTGAGGTGTTGAAAACTGAAATTCAATCAGAAATTCGACGAGTGAAGAACCGACTCAAGAAATGAGGATTAAAATAAATTTTCTACAAACTCGTTTCTTATTTAGTTGTTTTTGATTGATAGATTAGGTTTGCGATTACAAAGTGAAATTCGGCTTATAATTGAGATGAGTTATTAGCCGAACTTCACTATGTTCCTTACCCTTCAGGATGATTGTTTATCTCAATTATCAGCCGAATCTAATTTGATATATTTGGCGAACTGCAAGTTCAGCTAATTAGATAATATGAAGATTGAGCCGAACAAGTATTTTATTTGAAAAGCAGAGTCCGGTACGGGTAATAACACAAATTTTAGAATCATCCAAACCATACAATAAGGTAAAAGATGTATTTTTTTCCAGGTTCGACTGATTCGAAAATTGATTTATTAGTCGAATCTTATGACTAATTTTCCAGGATATCTATGTAATGTCAGGATCATCTGTTTATATACTTAGTTTATAAGCCGAACTTGTATTTAATATGGTTCGTCTGATTCGTTATTTATAGTACACGTCGAACCTTTAACTTGAGTTTTTTCTCAAAATAGAAGTTCGACCCACAAGTATTATGTTTCGAATGAGCCGAACTGTTCATTTATGTATTATACCACTTAGGTTCGGCTAGTAACTAATAGCCAAAATATTCATCATAAGTAGGTTCAACTGATTAGTATAAGTCGAACCTCTCTCTGGTTCGCCAAATTTGCATGCGCAAAATATTTTTTTGAGGAATTCAACCTGTAAAAAGGGCATTAAACATAAT
>NW_020620449.1:0-1259 GCF_003573695.1 Papaver somniferum
TAATTGTGCAATGGCAAGAAATCAGTGCTCATAGCAAGCTGATTTTCTTGCCATTCTTGTTGTATGCCTAGGTTGCTGTGTTGATTGTGTATTGGGAGAAACTAGTGCTTATAGCAAGCTAGTTCTCTTCCATTCTTTTAGTTTACCTCCTGAATGTTTTCTGCCTAGCTTGCCTCATTTCAGTTTCTTCACCATAACCCTGCCCTTGGCCTTAGGCCTTGGTTCATCCTTTGTGTCATTTTGTTTTTGCCTTTGTGTTCTGTTGTTACTGTTTAGTCTTTTCATTGCTTTTGTTCTGTTGCTTCTCTTATTCCATTTGCCCTGCAACTCTCTTGCTTTGCTTTCCATTGCTTGTACATTCTATTTGCTTCCCCCTGCTGTGTGCTCTCTTGTGCTGCTGTGCAGCTCTTTTTCTGTCACTTTTGCTGCCCTGCCACTTCTTCTCCTTTGCTGCATTGTTCTCTTCAGCTGCTGCTGCAGCTGTTGCTGCCTAGCTGCTACTTGCACTGCTTGTGCAGCTGCTGTGCAGACTTGCTGCTTCCTGCAGCCAAGCAAAGGCAAAAACCCATTGAGCCCAAAAGCCCAGAGCACAATTTGAGCTCATCTGAAGACCAAAGCCCAACTCAAACTGAAGCCCTATCCAGCCAACCTGTGGGCTTAACCAAAGCCCATTTGTCTAAAACCAAAAGCCCAACTCCTAGTTGCAAGTGAACTGTTAAGCCCAACTCCTAGTTGAACTGTTGAGCCCAAAGCTCAGACCAGTTTCTAGAACCACAGCCCATTTGCACTTTAAAGATAACTGAGCCCAAGCTCAGTCCATTTTATGTTTAACAAACTCACTAAGCCCAATCCATTCAAAGGGCATTCAAACCCAATAGTACATTAAGCCCAACACTTCCAAAGGGCTTCTAAGCCCAAAGCAAAACTAGAAACCCAATCAGCTAAAACACATTTCCGAAACACACCCGATCTCTGTGGATCGACCCGTACTTGCACGAGTTACAACCGACGACCGTGCACTTGCGGTATTACTGTAGGACCTGCTATTCTATTCGGAATAGCATCTGCATCTGCTTCATTTCATTTGCTGTTGGACCTGCTATTCTGAACCTGTTTTTCCTCTGCTGGGACGCCACCAAGGAAAAGAACCAAAACCCAACTGGGTTTTTGCAACAATATCAGAGCAGCTGGGCTGTGCTAAAAAGGTAAGCCTAAACCCATTCAATTGAGAGAACCCAACCTGTGGGCTTCCAATTTTT
>NW_020620450.1:0-811 GCF_003573695.1 Papaver somniferum
CTTGCAGCTGCTGCTGCCTTCCTGCAGTTCCTGCTGCATCACTAGTTGCTGCTGCTGCTTTCCTTCTCCTGCAGCTGCTGCACTGCCTCCCCTCTTGCTTCTGTTGCTGCTAGGCCTGCTACCTGGTGCTGCTTCCTTTCTCCTGCAGCTGCCCTTCTGTTGTGCAGTCCTGTTAGCTCCTGCTGCCTGCCAAAGCCAGCTGAGCCCAATCTGGTTCACTGTCAAAGCCCAAAGCTCAACTCAAACTGAAGCCCTATTCAGCCAACCTGTGGGCTTAACCAAAGCCCATTTGTTTAAAACCAAAAGCCCAAGGTCTAGTTCACTGAGGCCCATTTCACTAAGGCTCAAAGCCCAGTTTAGGTTAAGGTTAAGACCCAATCCAATTCAGGCTTAATCAAAAGCCTAAGTTTAAGGCCTAAGCCCATTTGCACTCCAAAGACCAAACTGAGCCCAAGCTCAGTTCCTTTTATTGAGAACAAACCCAATAGTACATTAAGCCCAACACTTCCAAAGGGCTTCTAAGCCCAAAGCAAATTTAGGAACCCAATTGGCTAAGACACATTTCCGAAACACACCCGATCTCTGTGGATCGACCCGTACTTGCACGAGGTACAACCGACGACCGTGCACTTGCGGTATTACTGTAGGCCCGTTTTTATTGCGCTCATTTTTTACACACCTTTCCGGACCTCCCAGATGGGTGTACAAAATTAAATACAGAAGTGATGGAACTGTTGAGCGTTATAAGGCGAGATTAGTGGCAAGAGGTTTTACTCAAAGATATGGAGAAGATTACACAGAAACTTTTGCA
>NW_020620451.1:0-260 GCF_003573695.1 Papaver somniferum
CAATAGTAGCATTTTTCTGAGTTACAACTTTAAAAATAGCTGGGAATCTATCTTTCAATGGACCATTCGAAGTCCATTTGTCCATCCAAAATCTAATGTATTTCCCATTCCTCAACTGGAAAGACACAACAACATTCAGAAAATAAGTTGACTTCAGAATATTCTTCCATAAGCCTCTCCCTCGTGGTTTTGCATCATTACTTGGCATTAAACAATCCTTGTTATTTTTGAACTTTTCCCGCACAATCCTTCTCCACAAA
>NW_020620452.1:0-655 GCF_003573695.1 Papaver somniferum
AAGTTCTTCATGCTCACTCGGACTCATACGATAATGAGCTCGATTAGGAAGAACAACATCTGGAATTAGATCAATATGGTGTTGGATGTCTCTGAGGGGAGGAAGGCCGGGTGGTAACTCATTGGGAAAAACATCCTGAAACTCCTCCAATAGTCTTTGAAAATGTTCTGGAGGTGATGGTAAAGACTCTCTGACAACCGAATTGATCAATATTAGAACATATCCTTCCTCTCGAAGTGTTTGTTCAAAAGCCTTTTGCTGCAAGAGGAGGACTAGAGCTGATGGTGTATGTTGTTTCTCGGGCAAAGAAGGCTATAGAGTGAAATTGTGATTATTGTAACGAAAACTGTAGGTATTACGATAGCCATCGTGTTGTACTCGAAGATCAAATAACCAAGGGCGTCCTAAGAATAGATGGCAAGCATCCATTGGAGCAATATCACAATGAATCTGATCCTTATATGAATCACCCACCGAGAAAGAAATTAATGCTCGTCGAGTTATGAGTACATCGGTTTTCCGATCCAACCATGCCAACTTGTAGGGGTTAGGATGTAGTTCTGTTGATAATTGAAGTTTGTTTACAACTTCCTCAGCAATGACGTTTTCGCTACTTCCAGAATCAATTATGAAGTTGCACACCTTGCCTCCAATA
>NW_020620453.1:0-524 GCF_003573695.1 Papaver somniferum
GATCTGTGAGTTTCTCTTTTGCAAAAAATCTTAAAAATGTTAAAGTTTCCCTCAATAGTTGGAATAAAAATACTTTTGGCAACATTCAAAACAATATCTCTAGGATCAAAAAGGAGATAGAAGTGTTGTCTAACAATAGCAATAGATGCCATACTACTCTAAAGAGATTGGAAACCTCTGTGAGTAAATGGAAGGATATTGAAGAAAATTACTGAAAAATCAAAAGTAGGAATCAGATAATAAATCTGGGTGATAGAAATACCTCTTTCTTCCATAATGTTGCCAGGACAAGATACAGCAGGAATAGAATCGAGTCTATCAAAAATCCAAATGGCACCTGGTTGGAGAAAAGAAGTGAAATCTCAAACTGTCTAACTGACCATTTCAAGAGCATCTCCAATACCAACTCTCCTGTCCTAAATAGGGATTTGATAAATCTAATACCATCTTCTATTACTGATAGAGAAAATGAGCTCCTCCTTGAAACACCTAAGGATGCTGAAATAAAAGCTACTCTGTTTGCC
>NW_020620454.1:0-360 GCF_003573695.1 Papaver somniferum
GAAAGGTGAAAGACCATGCAGAACTAATCCAAATCCTAACAAATTTCATCTATCTTGAATCAAATAGAAAGACAAAGCCAATATAAAAAGAAAGAGTTCATTAAAATGCTGAATTTTATATACGTTAACTCGAAAAAGTCTACACATTCGTTATAAGTCCGAAATTGATTTCTGAGACTAAATTGTAAACTAGATAAACTAATATTTAACAGAAAAAGTTTGAAAAATGTATTGTAGTTACAATTAATATGTTCTAAGGAAATACGTCTAGTAAAAATTGCATTTCTATGTACGTTGATTCAAGAAAACATAAAGGAAGTCAAATTTCACAATAGAAGAAAGATGAAAGACCATGCAGAA
>NW_020620455.1:0-374 GCF_003573695.1 Papaver somniferum
CAATCTGTATGGACAAACTCCAATATACTTTTAAGAGAATCAACAAGACTCAATCTATAAAAAGTATATCAAAGAGTTATATCTCTCTTTCTCGATTCAATTCTTACTCAAGCAAATAGAAATCCGCGAGTCTAATTGAATACAAGAGAAATCACTTGAACGTTACCAAAGACCAATGTTCAAGTATCAATCAATTTGAATCTACAACCAAATGTCGAATTTCCAATTGATTGATTCTAACGCACAACCTGTGATATTTCAATTATAAAGATAAACAATATAATGCGGAAATATAAATAACACAGACACCAGAATTTTGTTAACGAGGAAACCGCAAATGCAGAAAAACCCCGGGACCTAGTCCAGATTGAACA
>NW_020620456.1:0-584 GCF_003573695.1 Papaver somniferum
TAATTCATATGAAGTGACAGAGCTCTACTCAGATAGTCGCACTATGGACATCAATATCCGGAGTCAAAACTAATCACATGGATAGATCAAGAAGATGGATATAGAAAAACATAGATGGTTTTGATGTTTACTAGGTGAACGGTGTTTCTCATATCTGTTTGAAGGCCTCCGCCAAAATTAACCTATCCTAATGGACTGAGATACCGGTCTGACTAATATCAGCACACTGACATATACAAGTGTACCAGTGGTCGATAATCCTAACTCTAGGTCAACACAACTGGCATATACAAGGGTTCCAGTGGTCGACTTTATTGAATTTATTCCAGTTGGTCTAATGGTATGGTCTCTTTTTTTTTCTTTTTTTTTTGTATCTCAATAACTCTAATTCACCCTAGCATTGGTAACAACTTGAATCGTGAGCCCCACCTAATCATTTAGAGAAACCTAGTTTTAAAACAAAATAAAAACAGAAGTGAAAAGGACTCAACGAGATATGGTGAAACTATCATGTTATTTCTAACACCTGAGCTCTGTGCTTTTATGAATAGACTCTTTAGATGTTTCCATCTAATCAGATTGGT
>NW_020620457.1:0-749 GCF_003573695.1 Papaver somniferum
TTTAGGGTTTACAACATGATAGACTTTCTCTATATTCTTATTATGAACTCCATTAATATAAGTAGTTGATTATCTTTTATTGGTTAAAGATGTAGTCGGATTTTGCAAGCATGTTGTTTGATTTATGAATTAGTTTCCTCTCAATATTATCGTTCAATATCTATTGTTTATAATAATTACATTATTGATGTATTGCAATATGACTGAATGTTTGTTTGATTAAGTCTAGTATTGATTGAACTCACATTTATTTATAGTTAATTTAGGGTTTATCATCGAGCGATAACCTTGAATACGAGTAGCATGGTATGATTATGGATTGTAATGATACCTTCATGTAATCATACGTAGAAATCGAACTTTCTTCGAATTGTTTGTGCAATGTATTTCATTGATTAGCCTATTTCATCATTCTTAATTCACTTTTGGGAATTGGACTTGATTAGAGCAAGGCGTCGGGTTATTTTCTAGGTAGTATTTATACTTGCATTTTTTTACATGTAAGTGCAACGATTTTAGGAAATTATCGGAGTAACTTGCTCTATTGATACTTTTGGGCTTTTCATAATAGCGAGATTAAATCTAAATTATATTCATACATTCAATACTTGTTTACAATTGAAGATGAAACCTTTATCCAATATTTTCTCATTTTGTTTTGCTTTTAATTTATTTTAGATACATAAAAATCACAAAATCGCCCCATTGTTCTTTATAGGGAACCGAAACATATTAACAACCCAAGACCT
>NW_020620458.1:0-3151 GCF_003573695.1 Papaver somniferum
TTTTGAGAATTTATCTCTGAGTGACAAAAGTACCCCTAGTACTCCAGTTGTGCCAACGATGGCAACTTTGAAAGATTACATGTTCCCAACTAGGACCAACCGAGCTTCATGCATTAAATTGCCAGCCACTACGGCTAATTTCGAGATAAAACCTAGTATTCTTCAGATGATCCCTATATTCTTAGGAAAAGATGATGAGAACCCTTATTTTCATATTAGGGACTTTGAGGAAATCTGTGGGACAATTAGGATAAAGGACCTTACCGATGAAGTCTTGAAACTTAAGATGTTTCCCTTTTCTTTGAGAGACAAAGCCAAGACCTGGCTTAACAACCTACCGTCTGAATCCATAGAAACATGGCAGGAACTTATCGCTGCCTTCTATATGAAATTCTACCCTAAGCATAAAACTGCAGCTGTTAGGCAGAAAATTAGTGCTAGTGTGCAACAAGAGGGAGAGTCTCTTTATAGGTTTTTAGAGCGATTCAATGATATTCTATCTCAGTGTCCTCACCATGGATTTGATAATATGAAACTTGTACAGATTATTTATGATGGTTTAGACTATTCGACCAAAGCCATGGTTGAGTCTATGTGCGCTGGTGAGTTCACTAGTAAAAATGCTGATGATGCTTTTGCCTTCTTAGGAGCTATCGCTGAAAAATCCCAACAGTGGGAATCTTGTGTTGAACCCCCTAAAAGACTCTTGGTCAATATAAGTAGCACCAATATGGTAGATGCGAGTTTTGCGTCAGATGCTAAGTTTGCTGCTTTATCCAGAAGGTTAGAAGCTTTAGAAATGGGTCAGACTAAAAATAGGTCCCTTGTTGAACCTAATAGAGCCTCTCAAGTCATTTTCCATCCATCCAAAAAAAAAAAAATCATTGTCATTTTCCTGGAGAGTCTGATGCACCTAGAGAGATTAGATGTAAAGCAAAAATTTGAGCTTAAATTCATCGATCTAATATTTGATCCTCAGGTTCCTTTGATCCAAAACAAATCAAAGATAATAGATCTCTTTCTAACCGTAGAACTAAATAGATTATCACTACCCTCTTTTAAAACCAAATCCATAGTTATAATCATTAACAACACCACCATTATTACAGATAGCCCCAACAAGAACATCAAAAAATCAATCAATCCGTCATATACTTAAGATTCTCTGCAGAATCTCGAGCAAAATCAAACGCGTTAATCCATCATATAAGCAATCAAAGCGAGATTAATCATCATCAGCGAGACTATTTTAAGGATTATATGTTCATACAAATTAGATGAGCAATCTAACCATATATGTATGCTTAAATTAATTCTGTAGTAAATTTTGTTTTTAATTTGGTTTGTTTCAAAATGAAATACAGAGGAGAGAAGGGAAAAGGGAAAAACAAGCATAAGAAAGGCAGGAAATATAAAACCACTCAGAGATCTCTGTCTCTTTGTCCCAACGACTTAGGAAATGACAAGTGTCTTTAGCTTTATTAATAACTGGACGGCGTGTACTACCTCTATACATTCGTCGAATTTCTGGAATTATCAATATTGGATAGAAAAAAGCGACACAGTTACATTACTATTTTTGTTGATCCGCGAAACAATGAAAATAAAAGTTCAAAATTTAGAAAAATTTAAATTACATGGAAAAACTACCACCAGGATATATTCAATGTCTCCTGTCAATGAAGAGTTATCAGTCAATACAACCCTTAATTTTTTTTTCTATTCTATGATCAGTATCTTTGATGATTCTTTCTATTCGAATTCTCTTCCATCACCATCAACGATCATCGTTTCGAAAGAAATCGTAAGCAGAGAAAGATAGATCATTCTTTAAACCTAATTATGTATCTAATCCTAATCGCAGCTGAAACCGTATTTTCAATTATTAATCTCCTTCACATAGAAACCCTAATCGAATGTAAGTTCTGTTTTTTTTAGTTCTAGATTATAACTCAAGAATAGATTTCATTGTAGAAAAGACACAAACGGTAAGAAGTTATTGTGAGAGAGAAGAAAAACCAGTAAGAAGGTAAAGAAGTTAGCAAAAAGAAGAAAGGAGATGAAAATGATCGTCTTTTTATTTTCTAAATAAATATTCTTATTTTTTATTATGAATATATTATAGTATTTATTAACGTCGTGAAATCTTATTGTTAGTGACATACACGCGGCACTTATTAATTCACCGCGATAGGAGGACAGACTATTTTTGGTCACAGAGGATCTGGACCCAATAGCGTTGGCCGTAACGTGCACACCGATTTTGGAGGGATGCACAAATTTGGACTCCAACCTATTACATTAACTAATCTTCAAATAAACAAAATTCTATAGTACTGTAACAATAAAAATTAAGAGGAGGGTAAAAATTTCAACCATGTTTTGTGGAGTGAAAAAGTGTTTTTGATACCAAACTAGACCATGGTTTGTTTCATCGACGAGGTTAACTTTTCAACCTACGCATACACATAGTTAAAAATTTACTTCACGACTTTGTTTGAAGATGAAAATTAAAGATTGAAGGAGATGATCTGGTATCCTCGATGATTCCTTTCTAGTAGCCTTATAAGAAGGAGATGAAGATAAAGATGAAAATTAAAGATTGAAGATGAAGATCAGTACGCCAACACTATAGGAAAGAAAAGATGTTTTTTGCAGAAACTTTAGTACATAGAATCTCTGTAGATGGGGAAGGGAATCAATGTATAGATAATGTATTCCAAAAGAGTACTGATGGCAGAGGTTTTGAAGATCTTCTCTTATTGTTTGGTATAAATTCGCTTTAAATGTCGACAGCTAACGACGTTTTCAATGAGTTTACCACACTACAAAACTAGGGGCTTCTAGGGACGGCCATTTCTTACAAAAAACGTCCCTAGAAAGTAATAATAGGGACAGTCCAACTCTAGCCGTCCATAGTGATGTATATTTGGGACGGCAGGCACAAAACCATTCTTGTTGCTCTATTAGTATGGACGATATGCATCGAGCGTCACTACTGGTCTACTAGTTGGGACGAATCTTCTATCCGTCGCAAATAAGCAGGTTCATCCGACGGTTGTGGTTATATCGTTAGTAATTTAACCATCTTACCCCCGAAACCACAGTGAAACATTTTCCTTTTTTCTTTTTCCTTTTTTTTTTTTTTTTT
>NW_020620459.1:0-302 GCF_003573695.1 Papaver somniferum
CATCAAAAGTAATTTAAACTAAGCATGCGACATCAGACAAAATAACAAATAATTAATAGAAATCATTAAACAATTAAATCTATGCAAAAAGTCATATAAAGAATTAATTCATTTACCACAATCATGAAAAGTTGCTTCCTCCGTTGTCCCAGTGATGGGTTCTAGATCCGCATATTGGAAACACACTCAAAATATTGAATCATGGCTCAAAAGGTGTTTTTATTGAAGAGAAATAATTATACAGCGAATCTGCAACGCTTAATGGTCGTTACAGAAGTCACCGTTACAATGAAGTGCACTTT
>NW_020620460.1:0-1031 GCF_003573695.1 Papaver somniferum
AATAGAACAATGATGAAAGACCATGCAGAACTAATCCAAATCCTAACAAATTTCATCTATCTTGAATCAATTAGAAAGACAAAGCCAACACAAAAAGAAAGAGTTCATAAAAATGTTGAATTTTATATACGTTAACTCAAAAAAGTCTACACATTTTGTTATAAGTCGCAAATTGATTTCTGAGACTAAATTTTCAAATAGATAAACTCCTCTTTAACAGAAAAAGTTTGAAAAATGTATTGTAATTACAATTAATATGTTCTAAGGCAATATGTCTAGTAAAAATTGCATTTCTATGTACGTTGATTCAAGAAAATATGAAGGAAGTCAAATTTCACAATAGAACAAGGATGAAAGACCATGCAGAACTAATCCAAATCCTAACAAATTTCATTTATCATGAATCAAATAGAAAGACAAAGCTAACACAAAAAAAAAAGAGTTCATAAAAATGTTGAATTTTATATACGTTAACTCAAGAACGAGTTCACATTTCATTATAAGTCGGAAATTGATTTCAGAGATTAATTGTAAACAAGATAAACTCATCTTTAACAGAAAATTTTTAAGAAATGTATTGTAATTACAATTAATATGTTTTAAGGCAATACGTCTAGTAAAAATTGCATTTCTATGTAAGTTGATTCAAGAAAATATGAAGGAAGTCAAATTTCTCAATAGAAGAAAGATAAAAGGCCATGCAGAACTAATCCAAATCCTAACAAATTTCATCTTCTTGCATCAAATAGAAAGACAAAGCCAACATAAAAAGAAAGAGTTCATATAAATGTTGAATTTTATATACGTTAACTCAAAAAAGTCTACATGTTTCGTTATAAGTCGGAAATTGATTCCTGAGACTAAATTGTAAAGTAGATAAACTCATCTTTAACAGAAAAAGTTTGAAAAATGTATTGTAATGACAATTAATATGTTCTAAGGCAATATGTCTAGTAAAAATTGCATTTCTATGTACGTTGATTCAAGAAAATATGAAGGAAGTCAAATTTCAAAATAGAACAATGATGAAA
>NW_020620461.1:0-547 GCF_003573695.1 Papaver somniferum
CAATATTAGATGTGTTCTCACCCCACTTGTCTCCTGGAAATGCATGAGCAGCCCATTTCTCTAATGTAATCTTCATCATCCAAGCAACCATTGAATCCAACTTTAAATTACTCATAATCTTCGCAACAGTAAAAAAAATTCCTTTGTTAAGGCAGTATAGCACTGTTCGAATAACTTGACTGTTGTTTGTCTGCTCTTTCCCTTTGGAACAGGAATATTTCCTTTCATATTGTACAGACAGAAGGAATGGTAAGCATTTGGGAAGACTTCAGGCACATGCTTCAAAAGGACGATTCCACGATCTGATATGATGGTCAGTGGACGATCTTCACGAATAATACCCTTCAAATTGGTTAAGAACCATTGCCAACTCTCATAATTTTCACAAGGAACAAGTCCAAATGCAACTGGATAGATCTCTACAAAAAACAAAAAACAATATAAGTAGCATAAAGCTGAAATTGATACATTTCAGTTGGATCAACATTAAAAGTTTATCCATTTAAGTAGGATCAACAATGGATGTTTATCATTTCAGTTGGATAAA
>NW_020620462.1:0-353 GCF_003573695.1 Papaver somniferum
CAATATTATTATTTGATTATTTGCATGGGATTGAATTGAAATATTAGTTCTTATTGAATAGTTGTGAATTAATTTGATGAAGCATGCTGGGTTTTAAATACTTTTGATGTTTTATACTCTTTGGTTACAACTATTACTTCAGGAATATACTTGAGGCAAATATTAGAATTATTTTTAAAGATAAAATTGCATGAATATTATTTAGAGTTTACTATTTATTTGGTCAATGGTGGAATCCTAGTCTTGGTATTTTTCTCCAAAACTTTGAATTATTTTATTTAGTTGCCTGTTTAATTTAAATCTATAAAAAAATTTTTCTTCACAAGTCTGAAAAGACCCAGTTTTTACCACTA
>NW_020620463.1:0-839 GCF_003573695.1 Papaver somniferum
CAAATCCTAAAAAACTTCTTGTATACTGTGGGGAACTGAAAGACCGAGGTAACAGAAAAAGAATGAGGTCATTCCCACTTCGTATGAAGAAGTTATGAGCAAAATAGTCGAAAAAGAGATTACACAAAACCTTGGGGGACAAAGAGAGTTATATAAGTAGACAATATTTATAATAAGGGGTATTTTGAGTTTGGTGCCTATAAAATGGCACACCTTTTCCTTTGGTACCTAAATTTGTCGGAATTTGAGTTTGGTGTGGGTCCCAACCAAGCAGTTGACTTAACGGATCACTGGTGGACCGTTCACAAGCTTTGTTGGAGCACAACTTGTTGCTCAGCCCCCCGCCAACTTTTGTTAACAAATACGTGTCTTTGTGAATAATTGTTTAAACAATCATTATTTAATTTAACTAGTTCACTAACACGGACCTTGATGTGTTTGTAGATTGTGGTAAATAGAGTATCGTTCTAACTCGGACTTGTGAAGGATTTTCGAAAATTAAATAAAATTGTTTTAAAGATATAAGAAGGTACCAAGTCTCAGGATTCCACCATTGGTCAATCAAGAGATAAATTGTATTCAATATTCATGCAAGTTTTCTTTTTAAAGTGATTCTAATATTTGCCTATGATAGATTTTTGAAGTAATAATTGTAATCACAAAGCATAAAACATCAAAAGTTTTCAAAACCAAGCATGTTTCATCAAAACGATTCACAACAACTCAATAAAAATCAATAAATCTTTTAAGTTCTATGCAAATAATCATGTAAATAATATTGCAATAAATAAATAAAATAGAATTATACCACTTTTCATGAAACAATGGCTTCCTCCGTC
>NW_020620464.1:0-591 GCF_003573695.1 Papaver somniferum
TTTAACAACCTCACCCAATATTTCGATTAGCAATCTGTATGGACTAACTCCAATATACTTTCAAGAGAATCAACTAGACTCAATCTTAATAAAGTATATCAAAGAATTCTAATATCTCTATTTCACAATGTAATCAGCAAATTGAACAGATGGAAATCCGTGAGCCTGATTATTATGTGAAATAACTTGAAAGGTACCAAAGACCAATGTTCAAGTGTCAATCAATGTAACAAAATAACTTGAAATAACTTAACGCACAACCTGTGATATTTATATTATATAACAAAATATAATGCGGAATAGAAATAATAACACATACACTAGAATATTGTTAACGAGGAAACCACAAATGGAGAAAAACCCCGGAACCTAGTCCAGATTGAACACCACATTGTACTACAAACTAATTTAGGTCTGGACTGTAGTTGAACCCTAATCAATATCACACTGATTTAAGGTACAGTTGCGCTCCTTACGTCTCTGATCCCAACAGGATACTACGCACTTGATTCCCTTAGATGATCTCACCCACAACTAAGAGTTGCTACGACCCAAAGTCGAAGACTTTAATAAACAAATCTGTATCACACA
>NW_020620465.1:0-512 GCF_003573695.1 Papaver somniferum
TTCACACTGATAAATATTGGTTCAACTAACAATATTCAATAATTCATCAAATGAGCAACATTTGCTCAGACAAGCAATATTTATTCAGTCCATGAGTATTGGTTCAACTATCAATATTCAATATTTGCTCAGTCCGTGAATATTGGTTCAACTATAAATATTCAATATTTGCTCAATCCATGAATATTGGTTCAACTATCAATATTCAATATTTGTTCAGTCCATGAATATTGATTATCAACATTCAACAATTTATCAAACGAGCAACATTTGCTCATACGAGAAATATTTGCTCACCTTAACAACCAACATAATTATACCTCTGTCTCAACAAACATGTTCAATTCACGAGTCTCAGAATATTTGCAAAGTCACGTTCAACTCAGCAACACGAGGACTCATTGATAGCTAAGGAATTAAACCTAAAACTATGGTTATATTTACACCTGCAAGTGCACAGGATCTAAAGTAGAAAGTGAATAAGCAGGGGTTTGTCCACAGGGACTTGGAGG
>NW_020620466.1:0-387 GCF_003573695.1 Papaver somniferum
CAATCAAAATAGACACCTCTTGAGCTAAATTATAGCGTTAGAGTCTTTTCGAGTGTTATTATTCGAATGTACACTCGAAAATGCTCTACGTAGACAAATCTTGATTATGAGGCCTATACTTCAAAATTTGGATAAAATATCAAGATCATGTGGGTCTAAAGGCCAACATGTCTTGATCATTAACATGTTTCCAATCAAAATAGACACCTCTTGAGCTAAATTATAGCGTTCGATTCTTTTCGAGTGTGTATTATTCGAATGTACACTCGAAACTGCTCTAAGTAGAAAATTCATGTTTAAAAGGCCTAGGCTTCAAAACTTGGCTAAAATATCAAGATCGTGTGGGTATATAGACCAACATGTCCTGATAATTAGCATGTTTTCAAT
>NW_020620467.1:0-375 GCF_003573695.1 Papaver somniferum
AATAGCATGTTTTCAATCAAAATAGACACCTCTTGAGCTAAATTATAGCGTTCGAGTGTTTTCGAGTGTGTATTTTTCGAATGTACACTCGAAACTGCTCTAAGTAGACAAATCTTGTTTATGAGGCCTAGATTTCAAAAATTTGCTAAAATATCAAGATCATCTGGGTCTATATACCAACATCTCCTGATCATTAGCATGTTTCCAATAAAAATAGAAACCTGTTGAGCTAAATTATAGCGTTCGAGTCTTTTCGAGTGTGTATTATTCGAATGTACACTCGAAACTGCTCTAAGTAGAAAATTCGTGTTTATGAGGCCTAGGCTTCAAAACTTGGATAAAATATAAAGATCATGTGGGTCTATAGACCAACAT
>NW_020620468.1:0-911 GCF_003573695.1 Papaver somniferum
AATTATAGCGTTCGAGTCTTTTCGAGTGTGTATTTTTCGAATGTACACTCGAAACTGCTCTAAGTAGACAAATCTTGTTTATGAGGCCTAGATTTCAAAATTTTGCTAAAATATCAAGATCATATGGGTCTATAGAGCAACATGTCCTGATCATTAGCATGTTTCCAATAAAAATAGAAACCTGTTGAGCTAAATTATAGCGTTCGAGTCTTTTCGAGTGTGTATTATTCGAATGTACACTCGAAACTGCTCTAAGTAGAAAAATCTTGTTTATGTGGCCTAGACTTCAAAATTTGGCTAAAATATCAAGATCATGTGGGTCTATAGACCAACATGTCCTGATCAATAGCATGTTTTCAATCAAAATAGACACTTCTTGAGCTTAATTATAGCGTTCGAGTCTTTTCGAGTGTGTATTTTTCGAATGTACACTCGAAACTGCTCTAAGTAGACAAATCTTGTTTATGAGGCCTAGATTTCAAAAATTTTCTAAAATATCAAGATCATCCGGATCTATAGACCAACATGTCCTGATCATTAGCATGTTTCCAATAGAAATAGAAACCTGTTTATCTAAATTATAGCGTTCGAGTATTTTCGAGTGTGTATTTTTCGAATGTACACTCGAAACTGCTCTAAGTAGACAAATCTTGTTTATGAGGCCTAGACTTCAAAATTTAGCTAAAATATCAAGATCATCTGGGTCTATAGACCAACATGTCCTGATCATTAGCATGTTTCCAATAAAAATAGACACCGGTTGATTTAAATTATAGCGTTCAAGTCTTTTCGAGTGTGTATTATTTGAATGTACACTCGAAACTACTCTAAGTAGAAAATTCGTGTTTATGAGTCCTAGCCTTCAAAAATTGGCTAACATATCAAGATCATGTGGGTCTATAGACCAAAAT
>NW_020620469.1:0-3374 GCF_003573695.1 Papaver somniferum
GTTCAATGTAAATTCTAAGTTCCAACTACATGCTCATTTATTCTTAATCAACAGAAATAACTTAAAAATAAACTCAAATATCAATTTAGATAATGTATAGAACATTGAGTCCATCTTTAACGATTATATTTATCTATTCATGGAAGAAAAAAGAAGAAGACCTAACACGCTTTTCATCTTTGAGTGGAAAACCCCTTATCTATTATGCTAGTTTCACATTTGTTGTTCTTGCGATGTAAAAAGCTGTCTAATTCTAACTAGAAGTACCTCTTAAATACTACCCAAGTGTGGGGTATATGTGCCTCAAATCTAGTGTCAAAAGCTTGCCAAACATTCAAAACTATGGCATGAAAAATTTGTCCAAGACGAGCCCAAACCTTAACTCCGCTCTCCTTCTCGTCCAGGCCCCTAAAAGGCCCAACAATCAATGTTTTAAAACATAACTTGTTTGTTTTATGTTAGATTTTAAACAAAATGATAATGTCACTCATTTATGTTTTTTTTGATATAATCAGCTGGGAGTGCAAATTTGTGCACCCCTCTAAAACCGGGGTGCATGTTCTCCTGCTAATCCAACACCAGCTGGACGAGAATGAAAAGCTAAGCCAGCTTCTTCCTCTGGAGGAACAGTTAGGAGATTTCTAGCAGCAGAACAGATGCTCAATCCTACTAACAGAATGAAAACAACGCTCGTTACTTTCTTATGAACAGCCATTTCTTAAGCTAATATTAGACAGAAGACAATGTTGGTATTTATAGAGTTTGGAGGGGGTCTGTCCAAAATCGTGTTGCATGGGCTTGAGCTAGAGCAATGGTGGAGAGTTAATACACACGCAAATGCAATCTCATTGGGCCCATTTTTACACTATCACTTGCATACGCTAATTTATACATTTGAAATAGAAATTTCGTACAATCGGCTTCATGCCCTGAACTTAAATTACATCACCAGCTAGCAACACAACTACTGTTTGAAATAGAAATTTTGTGACATATAAAATTCCTGGTAAGCATATAGTATGTACGCAAATAATATCTATTCACCAACTAGTTTAGATAACATCACACAAATTGGGCAATACATATCAATTAAGAAGATAAGTCATCCAGAGTGACTTTTTAGAGAGTCATTTTCTTTAAGAGATCTTGATCAATTTCTCTGGCATTTGTCATCTCCATCCAGCGGATTCTGCAAAAATTTCATCACAGATATTCACAAGTGTACGGTATAAAAGGAAAAAAAAATAGAATTCTGCATAGAGATACAACTGACAACTTACCTCAAGTGCATAAGATTTGCAGAACAAATACAAAAATGATTAAACAGAATATCATATCCTTCTTGTGGGAGTTGTAATATCTGTGTAATGGAAGCGAGGTAGTGATACCCGCTAAGAAAATGTTCCAATTGTTAAATTAAGAACATGAGAGGATAAATCATATTGCTATCAATCAATCGAATGCATTGTGCGACGATCTCCAGATGTGTGTAAGGTTTCACATACAAACCAAAAATTACAATCATAACAGCTACGACCTATTCCCGATCAGATCTTGTTTAGTTCAGCGGCGCCGCCGGGCTTAATGGTCTCTCCACTTCCACTCTCTCACTTTTCTCTATTTCTAGACCATGAAATGAACTGCTAGGGTTTTTCATTTTATAGAAGAGAAACAAACTTGTAATTTACCAAAATCTCCTAAACATCTAATCTTTTCTTAGAGGGTGTTTGGCAGATACACAAGGCACAGCAAATCCGTTTTTCTACAAGTCATTTTAGAGTTGCGTGCCCAGGTTTTCGATTCGGTAGTACCCGGAAGGACATAAAATGTGCAGTCCAATTTTACACACACTTCTTTGGAAAGTGTTCACAGGTCTGAAAAATTTGTTTATCGCCCAACAGCGAAACCCGTAAAATATAAGGAGAAAAAATATTCATCAAGAGTTCGAAACACACTGCTTAAGCTAAAAATAATATTACAAGAAGAAAATTTGGAACATAAATCGGTGAGAATGCAAGGGGTGACAAATTGGTATTTATAGAGTTTCGAGGGGGCCTTCCAAAATCGTATTGCGTGCGATTGAGCTAGAGGAAAAAAGAGAGGCAGAGAAATGGTGGATACTGGAGAGCTAATGCACATGCAAATGCAATTTTGTTGGGCCCAATTTTATAATGGCGCTTACATACTCACTATCATAGCAAGTCTTATCGTGGAATTCATGTTATTTAAAATATCAAAAGATAATGGAATGTCAGTCTAATGGCTTCCAAGTTAGTGTCACCCATATTTTTTCCAATACATATTCCATGGTTTGGTAGAATTGTCGATGGAATCTACGAAAAACGTCAATCAAATTAGTGCCAAACGTTATTCAGAATAACACAGTAAAAAACAAAAAATGCTAATCAAATTAGCGTTAAACGGTAGCTAGAATCGCGCCACACACATTAGAGCCCTATAGCAATTTTTTTTTACTCGGTCAATAAAATAGAATAAAAAGCGAAACTGTACAGGGATCAGGCTAATTTGGCGCTAAGCCAAAAGGCCGCACGCAAAAATAACCTAAAAACGATAGTAAACCTCTCCAGGCCATTCAACAGATTGAATAAAACCTGGCCTACCCTCATAAAACTCATAATGATCCTCAGCCAACAAACATGCTTGTTTAGCCAAGGCATCTGCTGAAAAATTAGCCTCTCTGAAGCTATGAACATAGCTAATATTGTTGTAAAAAGACTTCGCTATTTGCCATCTCTGCATTAGTTGCCACGGTAAATCTCCTTTTTGAAGAGCAAATATGCAACTCATCGAGTCCGATCGGATACACAAGTTCTTCACATTCCATCTTTGAGCAACCACAGCACCATAGATGACCGCACAAACTTCAGCATAGAAATTAGTCTGCCAACCCAAGCCCACGCATAAAACACCCAAAACTGACGAGCTGGAATCACGAAAAACAACACCAGAACCAGCTTGGCCCGGGTTGCCAAGTGATGCACCATCACAACAGATCATAAGTTCACCAGGATTTGGAGGCGACCAAGTAACTTCAATTGGATCAGAGTGATCGCAAGATCTATGCTTCACTCTAAAGAAATTAACAATACGCAAATCATCCAAAGTATTATGCATATGGCCCTTCATTCTAATAGAGTTATCACGAATTACCTGATGAACTCATACCTTTAAATTCCAGCCAACGAACCCGCATGTTCTCAAAATAAGCTTTGTTACGCAACTTCCATAACTCCGTGACTATTGCCAGATTAGTAACAAGCCAAAGGTCTTTTATCATTCTACTCCGGCCCTTTGCCACCTTGTAAGATGCCACGAGATCCTCATTTGGTTGAAGCTTAAAAATAGCAGCTGCC
>NW_020620470.1:0-521 GCF_003573695.1 Papaver somniferum
TCGCGCAAAATAAATGCTCACAAACTCTTGATCAAAAGAAAACAGGCAAAAAAGTTCAAACACGGGCATATTCTGTATGTTAACATCCACAGCGTCAGCCTGTACCAACAACAACAACAAACCACGGGCATTTAAAGCCAAATGAAAATAAAATAACAGTGCTGATCATAGATTTAATTATCAACTTATCATTGGCTAAACCAAGCACACTTATGCATAAATCTGAACCAAGCACACTTATGCATAGATCTGGACAGTTGACGCCATCTCGGAACCAAAAGTATTGTCAGAGTCTGGGAAAGATGTTGCACAACCAAAATTCCAAATTGCGTATGACACCTTGCTAAAAAACCTTCAGTGGTTTCCTCTCACCTTTTCAGAGTAACTCTTGTTGCGTCTGTAACAATAAAACACTCAAGAAAGATGTTAGAATAAAAGGATAATTTCTGGAAAGTAAATAGACACTCAATTGGACTGCAAACAGAGGAAAGAGTCACGTGTTCAACACGCTGTCCTTAACA
>NW_020620471.1:0-735 GCF_003573695.1 Papaver somniferum
CAGCAGCACCAGGCAGCACAGGTAGGCTTCAGGCAGCAGTTCTGGCAGCAGTAGCAGCAATCAAGGCTCAGCAGCAGGAGCAGATCAGCAGCAATCAAGGCTCAGCAGCTTCACCAGTTCAGGGCTTGGGTTCTAGCTGCAGCTTTGGTTCAGCAAGTTTCAGCCTTAGCAGCACAGCAAAAATTCCAGCAGCTCACAGGAGTCTTGGCCTGGCACAAGCAGGAGCACCACAGCAGCACAAGAGCACCAGCAGCAGCAGAGGGAGTGAACAGGGAAGAAAGCAAATAATGCAGGATGATGCAAGAAATGCAAAAATGCTTATACTAAGATGCTTATACTAGAATGCAATGCAAAAATGATGCAAGACACAAGAAAAACTTAACACACAACGCCAAGTCCCCGGCAACGGCGCCAAAAACTTGGTAGGCTTTGGGATATGTATAAAATAAGAGCAAAGACAGCCTACAGTGATGACCTGCAAGTGCACAGGGTCAAATTGTAGTAATGTGTGCAAGACAGGGTCATTCCCCGGCAACGACGCCAAAAACTTGGTGGCTCTCTAAAAGAGTCACAAACTAATACCGCAAGTGCACGGCGTCGATGTAGCTAATGTGCAAGTGCGAGTCGATCCACAGAGACTTGGTGTGTGTGATTGAAGGTTTCCTACTTTCCTAAGCTAAGATTATCCTAAGCAGTAAACTATGGCAGTGAATTAAAGTGATGAAGCAAGTGACA
>NW_020620472.1:0-537 GCF_003573695.1 Papaver somniferum
ACATTTAACATTTTTAACTCTAAATTGGATGGTCTAAACGGTGTCAATCAATGCCAATTCGTTGACTGGGCACCAAACTCAGATATTGACAAAGTCAGGCACCAAACGCAAAAGTGTACCATTTTATAGGCACCAAACTCGAAATATCCCTTCTAATAATGAAATTCTAATCTCTTAAAAACGTCATAGATTACCTATAATAAAACATGGAAAGAAGGAGATAAGGTTTTCAACCGTTAATACCTTCTAAACGATTCTGGGATTTTCTTTAAGCTAGATAATCATCGCAAAATTTGAATAAAATACCATAAACACAAATGACTCAAGGAAGTCCGCAGGCTTTGTTAGATATCGGAACTCTATGATCAAGACCAAATCATGAAACAGAAATACTCCCCTTTAATAGAAAATTTTTAGAAAAAATATTTCCTGCACAAATTACATATCTAGAGGCTTGAGAGTCGAAAAAAGCTTGCATTTTGGATGCATTGACTCAAGGAAGTCCAGTGACCTCGTTAGAAGTCGAAATCCTTTTTT
>NW_020620473.1:0-294 GCF_003573695.1 Papaver somniferum
TTTTTTTTTTTACTTGCTCAATCACAAATCTTTCACTTCTCAACCGAGAACAGAAGGAGTCATACTTTCATACAATATCTTAATTTAATTCTCTGTAATGATCAATAAATTAAGTTAAATTCTACAACTATATGCATGAAATCCTGCAACAATCTACTCTTTTCCATAGAGATTTGGGTGGGAATTGACAAATAAACAATACGGATATTAGTGTTTATTGGTGTCAAATATAAATATAAATGGGGCGTGGCCAAGCGGTAAGGCAACGGGTTTTGGTCCCGCGACTCGGAGGTT
>NW_020620474.1:0-1331 GCF_003573695.1 Papaver somniferum
GTATCCATCATAGATGACTCAATCTCAATGGGCATCAAACTCATCCCTAAGATGTATTCACATCTTCTTATCAATCCTTTCGTCAAAGGACTAGTGAAAGCTCTTTCCAGACACTATATAATCCATTCTCATAACATCAACTCTTGTAGTTGTTATTACGTTCTCAATTCTTGCAATAGCCGTGGTACTATCACATTGGATTAATATGTGTTTTCCTTTATCCATTATAGAGGAACGAATCAGTCCATCCTTTAAAGGATTAAAGTGAAAGGATGTCCAATCAGCTTCGCAATATCCTTAAAGGATTACGGTAACCATTTAGATAGTGTATTTGTAGGTGTAAGGTGTGTTTGAAACACCTCATATCCTTCTCAAAATTTTACCAATTTTCCATACTAGGATTGGTAAATCTGAATATAAAACCCCCAGTACGGAGGTAATATAATAAACCCCCACTACAAAAAATACTTATATATAGTCAATCACATAGCAAAGAAACATACTGAGCTACCATACTCATTTCTAGTGCAATCACACTTAATCTCAAAAACATTGGCACTAAATCAAATGAGTGAAAACTATTTTACAGTCAGACTATATATATTTGTATTTCTTTTAGAAATCTGTTTTCGTTGTAATAAAGTAGATCCAAAGAATAAAAAATTCATTTCAAAACGATACCCCATCTTCACTCAAGTCTATCATGTCAAATAGTAAATAATAATGTTCTCAATTTCATTTTCATCATATAAATTAGAAAAATTCAACATATCACTTACGAATACAAAACAAAGAGTATTGTGCATTCAACATAATTATGTGCCCATCTCGCAGGTCTTGTTGATCGCCATTCCTCCTAGACAGGCTACCGAACACATGCCCTATGTTTCCTCGAACTTGTGGGTTTTCCCCATCAACATTCATTCCTTCGTCACCGATCACTGGTTGTTTTTCCCTTCTCCGATACAGATCTGGAGTTCTGTCACGGAAACGATCTCATTCTCGTCCATGAACCAGGGATCTGTTATGAGAATGATCTCGACCCTGCCTGTTTCTAGTGGGTACTGCTGGGGCTGACTGAACCTCAATTTCGTGCCTTTCAGCTTTGTCTCTCCTGTGTTGTTGGGAATCGCTGTCAGAATCGTCCCTCTGTGCAGTCTGTCTGATTACTTCCATAACTCGATTTGGTAAAACACGATTATCTTTTCTCGATCCCCTTGGTCGGTGCCAATGTTTGTATGGTAAAATTACTTCTACCCCAAATACGAATTTCTATGATGATTTTATTGAAGATTGACCCGCTGCTTCGATTTCCAATTGAATTGTATGGG
>NW_020620475.1:0-402 GCF_003573695.1 Papaver somniferum
TACTACAATCACTATTTGAAAAACCATCAAATTTTTGGCGCCGCCGACGCGGACCTGTGTTTAGTTAGCATTTTTTTTAGATTTTTTTTTTTATTATTATTCTTGTTCTTCTTTACGTTTTTGGTTTTTTTTTGTTTCCTTGCAGATTTTTGAAGTTGGAGCGGGAGATAAATTTGCCAAAGCTTGTGGTGATTTACTTAAAGTTTGGGAGCGAAAAGCAAAGCTAAAGGAGCGAAATAAGAAGAATTTTATTTATTTATTTTGATAAAAAGAGAAAAAAAAAAGAGAGACATTTTTTTTTGTAATTTTTTTTTTTAGACTTTCTTTTCTTTTGTATTTTTTTTTATGGACTTTGGACATTAATTTTGGGACATTTTTATTTTTATTTTTAAACCCTACGGA
>NW_020620476.1:0-452 GCF_003573695.1 Papaver somniferum
TCATGCAATTTTCTCGTTTAATTTGATTCTAAAATATTGCAACTAATAGATTTTCAAAAGTAATAATTGTAAATACCAAGTATGAAGCATCAAGAGTCTATAAACTAAGCATACTCCATCAAAATAGATCACAATCACTCAAATAAAAATCATATTCAATAATAGTTCAAGGAAAATAATCATAATAATAATTGCAATAAATTAAATAAAATAGATTGTACCGCTTTTTGTTGGAAAAATAGCTTCCTCTATCGCCTCGGCAATGGGATTTAGCTCCTCATATTAATCATGATCTCAAAATAATTGTTTATGGCTCAAAAAATGATTAAAAAGATGAAAAGTGATAATACAGACGATTCGCAACAGTTTGCTGGTGTTACAGAATCACTGTTACAGGGAGAAATAGTAGCTAAAGACCTAATGCAACATCTGTGATGAACGACACATAGGTA
>NW_020620477.1:0-540 GCF_003573695.1 Papaver somniferum
TTAGTTAGGATAGTTAACAAACATGAATAGATGCAGCGTTCCCAGAATGTACGCTTCCTTCCACTTGCAAATGCAAACGGCCTTTCTGCAATCAATTCCAATCCACATATCTTAGCTACTTTCGTCCTCTCAGTAACCAGTCTTGGAAACCGCTGTACAATGGACGATGCGATATCTACAAACCAAAAGTTTAACCATGTTAAAAACAATTAAAATTTCTTGTAAGCATGCAAATAAGAATAATGGCATACGGTATGCCGCATACCTCTACAATCAGAAATGTTGTAAGTAACCTCTATTAAATTCAGTACATATGCTTGTTTTTTGTTTTTCTGTATTAATTTGTTAATTAATAGTTCAGCATATTAATTATTAGGAGTTCTGCGCACTTACTGTTGAAACCCGCATCAATTATCCTACACAAATTACTAGCACCTTGATGACCTGAGAACGGACTGGGATGCTCGTGTCTCGTTACAGAATATAAATACTCAACTGTTTCTTTCTGTCCAACACTGATTGTTCCAACAGCAAGTAAAA
>NW_020620478.1:0-518 GCF_003573695.1 Papaver somniferum
AAGACACGTATTTATTTACAAAAGTTGGCAGGGGGCCGAGCAACAATTTGTGCTCCAACACAGCTTGTGAACGGTCAATCAGTCATTCGATAAATCAACTGCCTTATTGGGATCCTCACCAAACTCAAATTCTGACAAAGTTAGGTACCAAAGGCAAAGGTGTGCCATTTTATAGGCACCAAACTATAAATATCCCTTATTAAAAATATTGTCTACTTATATAACTCTATTTGTCCCCCAAGGTTTTGTGTAATCTCTTTTTCGACTAGTTTGCTCATAACTTCTTCATACGAAGTGGTAATGACCTCATTATTTTTCTACTACCTCTGTCTTTCAGTTCCCCACAGTATACAAGAAATTTTTTAGGATTTGGACGGTTAACAATTGGTGTTTCATCCTTATTTTCAATGTAAAGGATGACTTCCCTCTTTATTTTTGGAATCAACATACGTAGAAATGCAATTTGCATAACATGTAGAGTCTTTAAATGTATTATTTTTTACCGCATTTATTTTTTA
>NW_020620479.1:0-417 GCF_003573695.1 Papaver somniferum
TGCAATCAGTTGAAGGAATTCACAAGGTAGTGGGTGGAAAATCGACCAAGTCTCCACACGTTGAGCAACTGGTTTCAAACACGATCTCCACTTCCCCACTCCTTGATTCCATCAACTGTCACACTTCATAGGGTCATGGTGTCTAAAATTATAGCAATATAAATAAGTCTCTGAATCATGATTGAGGGATCAACATCAACAGTATCATCAATCTCACGTCTCATCGACAACACGAGATCATCAACTACTCTCAATTGAGCAATTTCAATCATTCGGAGCTTATCATATTCATAATTCACACACCCACAATCTTTGATTACCATTGATTCCACACATTTCCCAGCTTCCCTCCTACAGATCAACCCATCCTCTCTTGTGACCGAATTTACTCTGGAACGGTCATTGTCTTGATTTAGG
>NW_020620480.1:0-819 GCF_003573695.1 Papaver somniferum
CCAACAACATTTCAATGGGATGATATCCTTATTTTAGAAAATTTACCATTCATTTTCTCTGGATCGGTTTTACTACCATTCATTTTTTTTTTTGGAACATCATCGAGAGGTACAAATCATTTGCTAGCTTGGGATGCACGTATCCTTAATTAAGATAAATCTTTCTCACCAACAAACTAATTCTTTTTATTAGTTACATGAGCGTATTTAGAATGGCCAAAAGAAAAAACTTAGTAAATAAATCACCAATTGTATGATATGACTTCTCTTTGATAGAGTGGTGGCTAAGACTATTGGTAGCTGAGATAGGATTATACCAACCAAATATTTTTTGAATTGCTGCCCTATGATGGCTCAAAGCAAGTAGCGACTCAAGTATTTTTGTAGTTGTTGTGGATAACTTGAAAAAGTGATGTAGCAATCATACACCTTTATTGGTCGCTTGAAAACAGTGGAAATAAATTTACAGCGAGTAAACTATCTGTTGGTTGCAAACATGGTTGCTTAACCATTAAAGCGACCAAAACTTCGGTCTCTTGCTAAGATTTTGGTCGCTTAAGCCATGTTTTCTTGTAGTGTAGTAATGTTGATGTATTCAGCTTCACCAGTGACGAAGAGGTACCAGCTCCAAGGTTGTAACGTTATTGATTGGAGCACTCCCAGGTTGTAACGTTATGCGGTGATCATGGCTTCTCACAGGTGGCAGCATTGTGGGTACCGAGAACACCTCACCAAACTCTTCAATTAATTCTTGTATCTCCCCTGGTGTTTCTTGACTAATCTGTGCTTCTGAACATTGGTTGATTTTGCAAAAAAACC
>NW_020620481.1:0-1238 GCF_003573695.1 Papaver somniferum
TGAAACCAAACACGCCGACTTCCAAGTCAGGCCGAATAAACTAGGAAAAAAATCAGGTGAAACCAAAATTTGGTTTCGTCATAAAAAAAACACAAATAAGATGAAACCTGTCACCACCGTCAACTTTTATGGAGCAATCAAAATCTGGAGTTTCATAAATAAGATGAAACCATAATTGGTTTCATGCAAAATGTCTATTCAACTACAAGGAAAATTACTGGAGGTATATACATGTCCATTAATAAAAAAACGTCATTGAAATGTCATGATTGACATGGCATGCCATGTCCATTGAAAAACTAATCAAAAGATGATAAATACATGCAAATAAAAATGAACACCTATGCGGTTATGGGAATTATACGACAGTGGCGCTACCCAAATACTAATATATGCTTAAGAAAGCAGTACGACAGATGGCGACAACCCGAGTACTACTGTTCGAATCAGGAAAATATGTTAGGGTAACTAATGTTGCTTTATCTTTCATGAGTCTGACTATAGCAGGCATCACCTTCATTAAAAAAAATATATGAAATGTCAGGATTCATTGTGCTAGGGTTCGGTCAATAAACTTGCATAGCAAAGAAAAAATAAGACCCCGGTCTGTGAAGCTCCATCAGGGAGTATTTATGACTGGTTTGGTGAGGATGAATAATTTACCAAGTTGTCGGTCAGAACATAGCATCATGTGTGACTATCAACCATTTCAGTTAAATCTACATTTGGGGTTTAGTGCCCAAAGTTTCAATCCTACTTTGAGTTCAGTTGCAGGGTAGGGCCAAAACAAGACATGTAAGGATGCCAGGGTAGGGCATCCGAGTACATGCTCACATGACCACTGCACATACTTCGCCAGCACAAGACATTTATTGTCCCACAGGTAGAATTAAACATTGATAACATCATCTTTGTCAAGTAAATCCCAGTTTAACCACGCAGAAAACGATGAAAACCACCGCTATACAAACCAAGAAGTCCAAAATCCCAACATAAACTTAATTGCATCCAAATTGAAATCTTAAAGCATGACACCTATTCTAAGGCATTTTACACCCACAAACATGATCTAGTTTCTCCTATCTTTGTTCATTCATGGTATTTTTTTGTTTGATAGGCATAATATCTTCTTCGGAAGCATTATGGACCACAACTCTACAAAATTAATTAATCGTAAAATCCTAATCATGCCGTAAAACATTCAATTAACCGTGGTTTCAACTGCGCTTCTAAAAAAA
>NW_020620482.1:0-392 GCF_003573695.1 Papaver somniferum
TAACTGGGGATCCTCTAAGTCAATCATATTTGACTCACACAGCTGACCACAATGAAAGAGGTGGTCTTCCTTAAGAAAATGTGTCGACCTTAATATCCTAAAGTTATTAGGTTTAGTCTCAAAACTTAATAACCGACACATCTTAAATCAAAAGTTCCCACAATTGGTAGAAAAGCTTTTGGTGGGAAAACAAAGTCAATCTTGGTATTATTTCCTGGGCTAACCTCATCAACCATAGGATGGGTTTCTAACAGTTGAGACTCGTGTTGAATATTATTAAGTTCGGGAAAACGAGTACGAAGATAGTCTTGTAAGATGGTTGAGGCATTGATGTCAAGTCCCACGTGAGGGATTTTTGTAAGAGTTAAAGAACATGGAGAATGATAATCACC
>NW_020620483.1:0-667 GCF_003573695.1 Papaver somniferum
GAGTCAAATCAATCATCATCATAAGATCATAAACCCAAAAAATTAACGCATTCAATTGAAGAAAAATAATAAATGAAGAAAGTGAAAAGCAATTTACCCCCATTCTTTAAGGCGGCGGTGTTTGGATTTTCACTTCCTTCTTCTTCTCTCTCGGTGACAGGTAACAAGAGATATGGATATGAACACTCATTAAGAAGATAAGATACACACATCACTTTTTTGGTGGGTGATATCTTTTTAGTTTTCCTTTTATGCCCTTATGCCTTGTTTGTATATACCATCTTTTATCTTATTTTTAGTCAAAACTATTAAGAGCTTCGATTAATTTACCTCTCTCTCTGTCCCATTTAACAAATTTTTAATTAAGAGCTTTAATCCTTTTACTGTCAATTAAGTTACCTCTCTCTCTGTCCCATTTAACAAATTTTTTTTTTCATTTCATTAGTATAGAAGAATTAGTGTGGTGGCAAGAGAAAACTCAATTCATTTTTTGAATTTCTAATGTCTCGATAAAAAAATTTATAAGCTTTGTTAACTGGTTTTAGCATAAGAATGAAAAGGAGGAACTTTACAAATTCATACATCCAAAGATCACATCTGTATAAGGAAGAGGATTCCGAAATCAATCTATTATACAGTACTTCCTCACAGAGAGAAGGAAAAAAAA
>NW_020620484.1:0-663 GCF_003573695.1 Papaver somniferum
AAAAAATGGCGGTTTCAAATTTTTTTTTCAAATTTTCGACCTCTTAGCAACATTACCTGTGTATTGGGGATGCTTGTATGTTCAACTTGTTTACTTTCTTGGTTTGGTTCTTCAAAAAGCACTTCATGCTCACGAAAATCATATTCCAGGGGTGTTGGTTCATCATATAAGTCCAATTGTGAGTTGTTATCATTAACCGAAGATTGAAGATATGCTTCTTGTTGTAGTTGAGCTAAAGATTCAGCAGCTGCAATTCTCTCCTCACAATCATCTTCCATTTTCACAAAAAAATTTCCACTCAAAAATATTTTTCCCTCCTACTCTCACCTCACTCACACAAATTCAAATAAAAATACACACTAATCTATCCCACAAATACTTAAGATTTTACGAATTATTATTAACCACTAAACCTGATTAGTGAGGGCTAGATTAGGAATTAAAAAAATAATTACATAAGGGGGGACCCAGATTTGATATTTGGATCCAGTTTTTGTCATGTAGCTATATCCCCAGTTAGTTTTGATATCCCCAATCGCGCGTTCAAATAAAACCCACATTCCTAATCTAATACTCCCTCTGTTTTTGGAAAAGTGATACTTTCACTCTTTCATTTTAGTCTAAAAATAGGCTAAATTAAAAAAAGTGAAAGTATCTCTTTTG
>NW_020620485.1:0-970 GCF_003573695.1 Papaver somniferum
GATCTTCATCTCCACCATTATTCATGGCTTCCTCTATTAACATCTCCTCATCAAACATCCAATCCATCGGATTATTTGTGATAATCTCACCATCAACACAATCTTGTTTGTTGTTTGAAGCTTCACCAACATCATTTCCTCCACTACAATCACTCATTTCTAAAAACCCTAACTTTTCCCACAAAAGTCCTCTTCTTCTTCTCAACATACACACACAAAACAAAAACACCACTTTCTTTTCCCCCAAATTTTAACTCTTAAATCAAATTTTAACTTAAACTAATTAATTAGCTTAACTTACTAATCATTAACATTAATCATTTGGGAGTAAATTAGGCATTTCAAAAAATAGGGGATAAGAGATAATCCATATTTGCTATTTCATAATCTTTTTTGTCCTGCAGTGCAGGCCCTAATGGTTTTTAGGAGCCCCCAATTAAGCCTGGTTATTATGCCATCCATCCACTTTCCGTGTATATCTTGTCGTGTTTGTCCGATTTCTTACCGACTTCAGTTTCTAAATAATGTACGATTTGAATATCTTTTCCCCTTACCGGTTTACTATAAATATTATCTTTCCCCCTCTTCTTTTCTGCTCACCCGAAGGACGACCCTTTTGAGATTCCTTGATAAATTTACAGAGCGCTTCTCTGAATTGACTGATCAGGTAAATCTGGATTTTAATCCTGGTTCTCATATAATATTTCTTTCAATTTCGTTAATCACTATATATACAGATATAAAAATTAGGTTGATTTTTATTCATTCTATTGCGTTAATCAGTGTTCTTAGATAGATAGGGTTATTATCCCTGATTGTGTTGTGAAATTCGTAATACCCTTCACTTATTAGATGATTTCTTCAATTTATTCTCAATATCTTTTCAATTTTGTTAATCAGTAAGTAAAATTAGTGTTTTCTAATCATATTATTTGTTCGGGTGTTCTACGGATCTGAAATTTCCTGTATG
>NW_020620486.1:0-686 GCF_003573695.1 Papaver somniferum
ACTCTAATATACATAGGACTACCCTTATTTAGTGCCCATAAAGTGCTTCTATCCTAGAGAAAGGTTGTCACTGAAGTGCATGATCCTGATACATTAAACTATATTTCTCAATCCATCTCATTATTGTACCTTGCTAAGAGTTCAGATCACCTTTCGGAGTTCTCTGTTTGAAAATGATTTTAAGAGAAAAACAAATGCACTAAGTAACAAATCGAGACCCGCCTTAATTTATAATGCTAATCAAATACCATCAATTCAACATGTTTAGACTAAACAATTGCAGCCATTTGTCTAAACCATCAACTTTCTTTGATGAAAAAAATAAAAGAAAAATTAATGAGAAATCAACAATAATGGACCACAGTTCATATCAGTATAGCAAAGAAGGTTTACCGGAATGGTGATCACTATCCGTTGGTATTAACTCATGAATCACCACCAGCAGAACACGCGAAGTGCCTTTGTAGAGGAAGTAAACCTGCACATGTAAAAAGCATTCACCAAACAATTACTTATCATTTTTAAAGGAAACCAATACAATTCAAAAATTCCAATAATAATCAGTCAATGAGAAATGAGAGCCTAATAACTATGCGGAAATTAGTTGATGCCCCAGTTTTGGGTCATCCTACCACAAAAACCTGAACAACTTTGGGTTTACACATGAAAGTAGAAACCTGCAAAAT
>NW_020620487.1:0-608 GCF_003573695.1 Papaver somniferum
TTGAGCCTAATAAGCTCCGCATCGATAATACCCCCCAATCAACCATTCAATCAATCAATCAATCCCCCCTTCTATTTCCCCCCTCAATTCCTTTGGTGGAGAATTGCTACAGGGGGAGTTTGGCATGGCTTGGTGGAGTTGAAAATATTTTCAAGGTTGAAATGCCGTCGGGGGCTGGGGCCGGCTCACTCGGAAAGCCGGCCGGCACTCAAGCAACGTGTGCCGACTCCTTGGGAATGTGGGTGGTGACGGCAGCCGTCAACTAGGCTGCCGTCACCTTAGCAGCAAAGCCGGCCAACCCTACATAGTGGTGGGGGAGCCGGCTTGCTTGCCGCTTTTGTGACTGCGTTTTTAGTTGTGATAGTACATAGTCGCGTTTGACACCTTCTCTTCCATGCTACGGTCATATCCTCACGAAAGCAGCCCCTCTCATCAGAACTGGGAACTTAAACGTGAGTGAGCTCCATCAGTACTGGGTTGAGTGATCACCTGGGAACCCGGAGTGCCGTAGTGTTTTGTTAGCCGGCTCCTTTTTTGCTATAGGGGGAGCTCTACTGTGCCGGCCGGCTGTTTCTGCCAAGTGAAATATACTATAGGGGGAGTAGTGC
>NW_020620488.1:0-271 GCF_003573695.1 Papaver somniferum
CAATCCCTGTTTAGCCCAAGCAGGTCAATCAAAACAAAATCCAGTGATTGAATATCGCTCAAAGCCCACACAAGATCGAACCCAAATTTCTTCCGTGAACTGCATGAACTTTCCCGCCATTTTGAATTTTCAAATCGTGAAGAAGGGTGTCCCCTTAACCAAAATGAGAGTCCGAATAACAAATTTCCACCGGGGATGCTCCGCATAATTTTTCGAGCCGATTTTTCCAAAATTATTTATTTCCAAAAAATACCTACAAACACGCAAAATA
>NW_020620489.1:0-3222 GCF_003573695.1 Papaver somniferum
CCGACCGACGGACGACGCGATGGAATTACATCCATTTAGTTTCCTCTAGTGTCATGTCCATTGACCTCTCATATTTATATGTATAGTGGGCCCAAAAGTGGCCACTGTAATTAAATAGGTACGCCCGGGCTAAGCACCGGGTGGACCTCAAAACCATTCATCATCATTTGGTCCATTCTGCTACGCATCGGGCATCATTTGTTAAACCTCGATTTCGGCTTCGCCTCGTTTACCCCGTCCCGATTTTATTTGGTGTGGTTCGGCTTCGCTTCGTCCAGATGAATTTTTGATTTGGTGTCGCGCGGCTTTATCTTACCTCGTCCTGGTGAAATTTTGATTTTGGTGTCGCATGATTGTGATGCAGTAAACCTTGAATTTGGGGTGGCTGGGCGATGCGCTGAACCTTGGCTTTGTACATATACAATTAAGCAGAATACGAAATAAAAAAAAGGTGAGCAATCCAAATGTTTGGCATTAAAGACGATAAACAGTTCATCTGCATTTATAGAAAATGTTATTTGTTTTATGTTATATTGCTAGTTGCTACCACCAAAATAGATACAACGAAGAATACTTCATTTATCAGCCATGAAGAAAAATGTCTTCTACACTATATCTGATGATACCATGTCTGCCACGTATCGGGCATCATCTTTTTCTTTGAACCATATTTTTAATTTGGTAAAGGTCGGTTTTGTCTTCGCCTCGCCTCTCCCCGTCCTTACATGATTTGGTAAAGATCGTCAGGGCCCAGTTGTCTAGAGAAATAGTACTCAAACATAGACGCAGAGAAATAACCCAATCTTTAATGAATTTACTGAAACATAGATGCATGTTTAATATAAGAGATTTAAAGAAAGATTTTGTTAACTTGTATACCCTATACATGTTAAGGTTTAATAAAGAATTATTTTATTTTTTGAAAATTGTGTTTTTTTTTGTCTTATTCTAATAGAATTTGGGTTTTTTTTTGCACTAAAAACAACAAATTTTGTTCTCAATGCAAAGAACTGATGTTTTTTCAATGTAATAAAACAAACAAATCTTTTTTCCAATGCAAGAAATTGTTGTTTTAGTGAACCTTAATATATATACGAGTATACAAATTAACAAAACCCTAACCTAAATTAAAACCACAACAGAGCCTTTTATTACGTAACTACCCTTGCATTGTCATAGAATAGAAATAGTACTCGAGCTAAACAAACCAAAAATGAAAACTATTTAGTTGCTTGTTTAGAATTCTTATCAGTCAATGGACTTCCTGCTGCAAGTCATTTCTAGTTGCTGTTTCCCTACCTCCTCACCCATTGCATACAACTGAGGAAAGAACGCGGTATTTAGTAGTTGAGGACTAAAGGAGTGTATATGCATGTCGAGTTCTAGACACCAGCATATTTTCTATCTCTATAGTTAGGTTAGGTCTTTTGATATTTGTTACTTCCCAAGCGAGATTTTTAAACAACAACAAAGAAATAATGCAGTGCATATGGAAGAAATTATCTTCTGCTACGTTGCATTTGTAGTAAATTCAACCTCCTAGAAAAAATCACCTGCTTTCCAAAAGTGTTTAAGCTTCAATACTTTTTTGTGGAAGTTCTAATACCTGGACACATCAAAGAAAACAAACTATTCAAGAAGGTTACATTTATGAATGCACAAATCAATGCAGTAGAGTTAGAGAACACACCATTTAGACAACTCTTGTTTCAGTTCTTTATATGCAACAATATATGCATACAAAGATCAAATTTAAAAAGCATCTACAGGGATCCCTTGACTAACTAATCTTGCTTTCTTTCCCATCTCTTCCAGATAAAGCCTAAACATTTTCTTTACATGACCATGAGAAGAACCGTCAACTACTGCACTACTACAACTCGATTACTCAAATCCACTTCAACTCCCTTCACTCGTGACTAAGAATGAAACGACGAGGTAGACAAGATGAAGATTTCTTATTATCGAAAAACTTGGGTTACAAAACAGGTTTCCCTTTAAATAAATAGGTAGAGATAAAGCAAATCTACATGTAATAAATATCTTTTCTAACAAAGAAAATGTATAACCATATATACAATATATACAATGAATACATATCTCCTAATACTCCCCCTCAAGTTGGAGCATGGAGATCACGAATGCCCAACTTGTGAAGAAGCATCTCAAACTGAGGACGTCCAAGAGCTTTGGTGAAGATATCTGCAAGCTGAGCAGTTGTTCGAACATGAGAAGTAACAATAGCACCAGACTGAATTTTATCGCGCACATAATGACAATCAATCTCAATATGTTTGGTGCGTTCATGAAAAATAGGATTAGCAGCAATATGAAGTGCGGATTGACTATCACAATAAAGTCGCATAGGCTGAGAGTGAAACACACCTAGATATTTCAATAATGCCTTTAGCCACGTGAGCTCACTACAAGTATAAACCATGGAACGATACTCGGCCTCTGCAGAAGAACGAGATATTGTGTGTTGCTTCTTTGTCTTCCAAGATATAGGTGAGCCTCCCCAAAAAATAAAGTAATCACTAAGTGATCGGCGACTAGGGCAGGAGGCCCAATCAGAGTCACAATAAGCAGTAAGTTGAAGAGCACTATCTTTGTGCAAAACAATCCCTTGACCCGGATGGCCCTTCAGATAACGAAGAACTCGGAGAGCAGCTTCCCAATGAGATACCCGAGGAGACTGCATAAATTGAGCCAATACATGTACCGAGTAACATAATTCAGGACGAGTGATAGTCAAATAAATTAAACATCCAATAAGCCGACGATACTGGGATGCATCAGAATAAAGTGGTCCATCATCTAGAGCCAAACGATGATGTTGATACATGGGTAAATAAGATGGTTTGGCTCCAAGAAGTCCAGTCTCCGACAAAATATCCAAAGTGTATTATCGTTGAGATAAAAATAGTCCATCAGCTCCACGAAACCTTTCAATACCAAGAAAATACTTGAGATTTCCCAAATCTTTCATGTGAAAACAACGGCTTAAATATTCTTTAAAAGCACTAATAGCAGCGGAATTATTCCCAGCAATAATTAAATCATCCACATAGACCAGTACATTGATAGAATTCTCACCTCGTCGTAGAGTAAATAGAGAATAATCAGCATAAGATTGTATAAACCCAAAAGACTTAAGAGCACCTGCGAGCTTAGCAAACCAATTACGAGGAGCTTGACGAAGACCATATAAAGATTTATGGA
>NW_020620490.1:0-502 GCF_003573695.1 Papaver somniferum
TTGCTTAGAACGTACCTACAAAGTTTTAGGACAAAATATAAGCTCAGATTCCATGAAATGTGACATGTGCAAGACAGTTTAAGCTCACAGCAAAATGGATATGTCAATCTAGCTATCAAAGGCACAATCCTAGCACTGATAACAAATAAAGACATGTGATAAGAGTGTAAAGTGTATCTACACATGTTTCTAGAATGACCTGAAGTTATGACTACTAATCACCAAGAGATAGTTTTTAGGCTAAGAACCGAGTTCTAAGCCAAGCTAGCTATCCGGCTTTACGAGAATTGTGAATTTTCACCCAATGAGTTGGTGATATTTCAGTTTACCCGCGTTATACATCGATGGTTGCACCCTCCTTGCTTATTACAAGACTATTTACAACAAAAAGATGACTATTTACATGACTCTTATTTACATTGATTACTCTCTTTTATTTTTGGAACAAGAGAGAACTATTGTCTTTAACATGACAAAACATGGAATAAATAAATACTTGATT
>NW_020620491.1:0-661 GCF_003573695.1 Papaver somniferum
ACTGTCTTATTACAAAACTATAATCAATCAAAATCATAATAAGTTATTTTCCAATACATAACTATGCTTATGCAGCTAATAGCAAATCAAGTGGCATTGTATTAACTCGGACTGTCTTATTACAGAACTATAACAAACCCAAGTTCAGATTCAATCATAGTCTGATATGAAACCCATTCATTTTTTCAATCAAAAAGTCATAAGTTCATTAGAAATTGTATTATTACAAAACTAAAACAATCCTATGTGACCTGATTTCAGATTCAATCAAAGATACTCTAATATGAAATTCATGCATTTTTTCAATCAAAATCATAATAAGTTATTTGATAAGCATAAAATAGATATACCTCGTTGTTTTTTTGTCTCTGATAATCCCCCAAAAAGATAAATAACTTTTGATCTCTGATAATCCCCAAAAAGATAAATCTCTTAACATCTCTAAATTGACTTTAGGGTTTAACTTTACAGCTATTCCAAAACACCAAGCGGGAAATAATCCCACACAAATGAATTTTCCTTTGATTTTCATCCCGCCCAAAAATTATTAGGATTTAAATCCAAAAAAGAAAATTGACCGGGATTATTTCCTCTGGATGTTCTTCTTGATTCTCAATATATTCTTCTTTACATCCTAAGGCGATGCACAAATGTTTCCGAA